>NW_027437901.1:0-77672 GCF_965140245.1 Athene noctua | reverse complement strand
CTTGAGAAAAAGCAAGCACGGAGGACGAGAACCGCTTTTGCCCTGCGTAGCGTTCCGGGCAGCGGGTAGAACCAGGCAGAGAATTCCCGGCTAGCAGCTTCCCTGTGGCGGGGAAGTGCAAACGTACACGTTTTCGGCCGAAAACGCGTTTTCCGGCGAAAACGCACACCACGGCTCTTTCTGAGAAAAAGCAAGCACGGAGGACGAGAACCGCTTTTGCCCTGCGTAGCGTTCCGGGCAGCGGGTAGAACCAGGCAGAGAATTCCCGGCTAGCAGCTTCCCTGTGGCGGGGAAGTGCAAACGTACACGTTTTCGGCCGAAAACGCGTTTTCCGGCGAAAACGCACACCACGGCTCTTTCTGAGAAAAAGCAAGCACGGAGGACGAGAACCGCTTTTGCCCTGCGTAGCGTTCCGGGCAGCGGGTAGAACCAGGCAGAGAATTCCCGGCTAGCAGCTTCCCTGTGGCGGGGAAGTGCAAACGTACACGTTTTCGGCCGAAAACGCGTTTTCCGGCGAAAACGCACACCACGGCTCTTTCTGAGAAAAAGCAAGCACGGAGGACGAGAACCGCTTTTGCCCTGCGTAGCGTTCCGGGCAGCGGGTAGAACCAGGCAGAGAATTCCCGGCTAGCAGCTTCCCTGTGGCGGGGAAGTGCAAACGTACACGTTTTCGGCCGAAAACGCGTTTTCCGGCGAAAACGCACACCACGGCTCTTTCTGAGAAAAAGCAAGCACGGAGGACGAGAACCGCTTTTGCCCTGCGTAGCGTTCCGGGCAGCGGGTAGAACCAGGCAGAGAATTCCCGGCTAGCAGCTTCCCTGTGGCGGGGAAGTGCAAACGTACACGTTTTCGGCCGAAAACGCGTTTTCCGGCGAAAACGCACACCACGGCTCTTTCTGAGAAAAAGCAAGCACGGAGGACGAGAACCGCTTTTGCCCTGCGTAGCGTTCCGGGCAGCGGGTAGAACCAGGCAGAGAATTCCCGGCTAGCAGCTTCCCTGTGGCGGGAAGTGCAAACGTACACGTTTTCGGCCGAAAACGCGTTTTCCGGCGAAAACGCACACCACGGCTCTTTCTGAGAAAAAGCAAGCACGGAGGACGAGAACCGCTTTTGCCCTGCGTAGCGTTCCGGGCAGCGGGTAGAACCAGGCAGAGAATTCCCGGCTAGCAGCTTCCCTGTGGCGGGGAAGTGCAAACGTACACGTTTTCGGCCGAAAACGCGTTTTCCGGCGAAAACGCACACCACGGCTCTTTCTGAGAAAAAGCAAGCACGGAGGACGAGAACCGCTTTTGCCCTGCGTAGCGTTCCGGGCAGCGGGTAGAACCAGGCAGAGAATTCCCGGCTAGCAGCTTCCCTGTGGCGGGGAAGTGCAAACGTACACGTTTTCGGCCGAAAACGCGTTTTCCGGCGAAAACGCACACCACGGCTCTTTCTGAGAAAAAGCAAGCACGGAGGACGAGAACCGCTTTTGCCCTGCGTAGCGTTCCGGGCAGCGGGTAGAACCAGGCAGAGAATTCCCGGCTAGCAGCTTCCCTGTGGCGGGGAAGTGCAAACGTACACGTTTTCGGCCGAAAACGCGTTTTCCGGCGAAAACGCACACCACGGCTCTTTCTGAGAAAAAGCAAGCACGGAGGACGAGAACCGCTTTTGCCCTGCGTAGCGTTCCGGGCAGCGGGTAGAACCAGGCAGAGAATTCCCGGCTAGCAGCTTCCCTGTGGCGGGAAGTGCAAACGTACACGTTTTCGGCCGAAAACGCGTTTTCCGGCGAAAACGCACACCACGGCTCTTTCTGAGAAAAAGCAAGCACGGAGGACGAGAACCGCTTTTGCCCTGCGTAGCGTTCCGGGCAGCGGGTAGAACCAGGCAGAGAATTCCCGGCTAGCAGCTTCCCTGTGGCGGGGAAGTGCAAACGTACACGTTTTCGGCCGAAAACGCGTTTTCCGGCGAAAACGCACACCACGGCTCTTTCTGAGAAAAAGCAAGCACGGAGGACGAGAACCGCTTTTGCCCTGCGTAGCGTTCCGGGCAGCGGGTAGAACCAGGCAGAGAATTCCCGGCTAGCAGCTTCCCTGTGGCGGGGAAGTGCAAACGTACACGTTTTCGGCCGAAAACGCGTTTTCCGGCGAAAACGCACACCACGGCTCTTTCTGAGAAAAAGCAAGCACGGAGGACGAGAACCGCTTTTGCCCTGCGTAGCGTTCCGGGCAGCGGGTAGAACCAGGCAGAGAATTCCCGGCTAGCAGCTTCCCTGTGGCGGGGAAGTGCAAACGTACACGTTTTCGGCCGAAAACGCGTTTTCCGGCGAAAACGCACACCACGGCTCTTTCTGAGAAAAAGCAAGCACGGAGGACGAGAACCGCTTTTGCCCTGCGTAGCGTTCCGGGCAGCGGGTAGAACCAGGCAGAGAATTCCCGGCTAGCAGCTTCCCTGTGGCGGGGAAGTGCAAACGTACACGTTTTCGGCCGAAAACGCGTTTTCCGGCGAAAACGCACACCACGGCTCTTTCTGAGAAAAAGCAAGCACGGAGGACGAGAACCGCTTTTGCCCTGCGTAGCGTTCCGGGCAGCGGGTAGAACCAGGCAGAGAATTCCCGGCTAGCAGCTTCCCTGTGGCGGGGAAGTGCAAACGTACACGTTTTCGGCCGAAAACGCGTTTTCCGGCGAAAACGCACACCACGGCTCTTTCTGAGAAAAAGCAAGCACGGAGGACGAGAACCGCTTTTGCCCTGCGTAGCGTTCCGGGCAGCGGGTAGAACCAGGCAGAGAATTCCCGGCTAGCAGCTTCCCTGTGGCGGGGAAGTGCAAACGTACACGTTTTCGGCCGAAAACGCGTTTTCCGGCGAAAACGCACACCACGGCTCTTTCTGAGAAAAAGCAAGCACGGAGGACGAGAACCGCTTTTGCCCTGCGTAGCGTTCCGGGCAGCGGGTAGAACCAGGCAGAGAATTCCCGGCTAGCAGCTTCCCTGTGGCGGGGAAGTGCAAACGTACACGTTTTCGGCCGAAAACGCGTTTTCCGGCGAAAACGCACACCACGGCTCTTTCTGAGAAAAAGCAAGCACGGAGGACGAGAACCGCTTTTGCCCTGCGTAGCGTTCCGGGCAGCGGGTAGAACCAGGCAGAGAATTCCCGGCTAGCAGCTTCCCTGTGGCGGGGAAGTGCAAACGTACACGTTTTCGGCCGAAAACGCGTTTTCCGGCGAAAACGCACACCACGGCTCTTTCTGAGAAAAAGCAAGCACGGAGGACGAGAACCGCTTTTGCCCTGCGTAGCGTTCCGGGCAGCGGGTAGAACCAGGCAGAGAATTCCCGGCTAGCAGCTTCCCTGTGGCGGGGAAGTGCAAACGTACACGTTTTCGGCCGAAAACGCGTTTTCCGGCGAAAACGCACACCACGGCTCTTTCTGAGAAAAAGCAAGCACGGAGGACGAGAACCGCTTTTGCCCTGCGTAGCGTTCCGGGCAGCGGGTAGAACCAGGCAGAGAATTCCCGGCTAGCAGCTTCCCTGTGGCGGGGAAGTGCAAACGTACACGTTTTCGGCCGAAAACGCGTTTTCCGGCGAAAACGCACACCACGGCTCCTTCTGAGAAAAAGCAAGCACGGAGGACGAGAACCGCTTTTGCCCTGCGTAGCGTTCCGGGCAGCGGGTAGAACCAGGCAGAGAATTCCCGGCTAGCAGCTTCCCTGTGGCGGGGAAGTGCAAACGTACACGTTTTCGGCCGAAAACGCGTTTTCCGGCGAAAACGCACACCACGGCTCTTTCTGAGAAAAAGCAAGCACGGAGGACGAGAACCGCTTTTGCCCTGCGTAGCGTTCCGGGCAGCGGGTAGAACCAGGCAGAGAATTCCCGGCTAGCAGCTTCCCTGTGGCGGGGAAGTGCAAACGTACACGTTTTCGGCCGAAAACGCGTTTTCCGGCGAAAACGCACACCACGGCTCTTTCTGAGAAAAAGCAAGCACGGAGGACGAGAACCGCTTTTGCCCTGCGTAGCGTTCCGGGCAGCGGGTAGAACCAGGCAGAGAATTCCCGGCTAGCAGCTTCCCTGTGGCGGGGAAGTGCAAACGTACACGTTTTCGGCCGAAAACGCGTTTTCCGGCGAAAACGCACACCACGGCTCTTTCTGAGAAAAAGCAAGCACGGAGGACGAGAACCGCTTTTGCCCTGCGTAGCGTTCCGGGCAGCGGGTAGAACCAGGCAGAGAATTCCCGGCTAGCAGCTTCCCTGTGGCGGGGAAGTGCAAACGTACACGTTTTCGGCCGAAAACGCGTTTTCCGGCGAAAACGCACACCACGGCTCTTTCTGAGAAAAAGCAAGCACGGAGGACGAGAACCGCTTTTGCCCTGCGTAGCGTTCCGGGCAGCGGGTAGAACCAGGCAGAGAATTCCCGGCTAGCAGCTTCCCTGTGGCGGGGAAGTGCAAACGTACACGTTTTCGGCCGAAAACGCGTTTTCCGGCGAAAACGCACACCACGGCTCTTTCTGAGAAAAAGCAAGCACGGAGGACGAGAACCGCTTTTGCCCTGCGTAGCGTTCCGGGCAGCGGGTAGAACCAGGCAGAGAATTCCCGGCTAGCAGCTTCCCTGTGGCGGGGAAGTGCAAACGTACACGTTTTCGGCCGAAAACGCGTTTTCCGGCGAAAACGCACACCACGGCTCTTTCTGAGAAAAAGCAAGCACGGAGGACGAGAACCGCTTTTGCCCTGCGTAGCGTTCCGGGCAGCGGGTAGAACCAGGCAGAGAATTCCCGGCTAGCAGCTTCCCTGTGGCGGGGAAGTGCAAACGTACACGTTTTCGGCCGAAAACGCGTTTTCCGGCGAAAACGCACACCACGGCTCTTTCTGAGAAAAAGCAAGCACGGAGGACGAGAACCGCTTTTGCCCTGCGTAGCGTTCCGGGCAGCGGGTAGAACCAGGCAGAGAATTCCCGGCTAGCAGCTTCCCTGTGGCGGGGAAGTGCAAACGTACACGTTTTCGGCCGAAAACGCGTTTTCCGGCGAAAACGCACACCACGGCTCTTTCTGAGAAAAAGGAAAACGCGTTTTCCCGGCGAAAACGCACACCACGGCTCTTTCTGAGAAAAAGCAAGCACGGAGGACGAGAATCGCTTTTGCCCTGCGTAGTTCTGACCGGAGTGCAAACGTACACGTTTTCGGCCGAAAACGCGTTTTCCGGCGAAAAAGCACACCATGGCTCTTTCTGAGAAAAAGCAAGCACGGAGGACGAGAATCGCTTTTGCCCTGCGTAGCGTTCCGGGCAGCGGGTAGAACCAGGCAGAGAATTCCCGGCTAGCAGCTTCCCTGTGGCCGGGAAGTGCAAACGTACACGTTTTCGGCCGAAAACGCGTTTTCCGGTGAAAACGCACACCACGGCTCTTTCTGAGAAAAAGCAAGCACGGAGGACGAGAATCGCTTTTGCCCTGCGTAGCGTTCCGGGCAGCGGGTAGAACCAGGCAGAGAATTCCCGGCTAGCAGCTTCCCTGTGGCCGGGAAGTGCAAACGTACAGGTTTTCGGCCGAAAACGCGTTTTCCCGCGAAAAACGCACACCACGGCTCTTTCTGAGAAAAAGCAAGCACGGAGGACGAGAATCGATTTTGCCCTGCGTAGCGTTCTGAGCAGCGGGTAGAAATAGGCAGCGAATTGCCGGCTAGCAGCTTCCCTGTGGCCGGGAAGTGCAAACGTACACGTTTCCGGCCGAAAACGCGTTTTCCGGAGAAAAAGCACACCATGGCTCTTTCTGAGAAAAAGCAAGCACGGAGGACGAGAATCGCTTTTGCCCTGCGTAGCGTTCCGGGCAGCGGGTAGAACCAGGTAGAGAATTCCCGTCTAGCAGCTTCCCTGTGGCGGGGAAGTGCAAACGTACACGTTTTCGGCCGAAAACGCGTTTTCCGGCGAAAACGCACACCACGGCTCTTTCTGAGAAAAAGCAAGCACGGAGGACGAGAATCGCTTTTGCCCTGCGTAGCGTTCCGGGCAGCGGGTAGAACCAGGCAGAGAATTCCCGTCTAGCAGCTTCCCTGTGGCCGGGAAGTGCAAACGTACACGTTTTCGGCCGAAAACGCATTTACCGGCGAAAACGCACACCACGGCTCTTTCTGAGAAAAAGCAAGCACGGAGGACGAGAATCGCTTTTGCCCTGCGTAGCGTTCCGGGCAGCGGGTAGAACCAGGCAGAGAATTCCCGGCTAGCAGCTTCCCTCTGGCTGGGAAGTGCAAACGTACACGTTTTCAGCCGAAAATGCGTTTTCCCGCGAAAACGCACACCACGGCTCTTTCTGAGAAAAAGCAAGCACGGAGGACGAGAATCGCTTTTGCCCTGCGTAGCGTTCTGAGCAGCGGGTAGAAATAGGCAGCGAATTGCCGGCTAGCAGCTTCCCTGTGGCCGGGAAGTGCAAACGTACAGGTTTTCGGCCGAAAACGCGTTTTCCGACGAAAAAGCACACCATGGCTCTTTCTGAGAAAAAGCAAGCACGGAGGACGAGAATCGCTTTTGCCCTGCGTAGCGTTCCGGGCAGCGGGTAGAACCAGGCAGAGAATTCCCGGCTAGCAGCTTCCCTGTGGCCGGGAAGTGCAAACGTACACGTTTTCGGCCGAAAACGCGTTTTCCGGCGAAAACGCACACCACGGCTCTTTCTGAGAAAAAGCAAGCACGGAGGACGAGAATCGCTTTTGCCCTGCGTAGCGTTCCTGGCAGCGGGTAGAACCAGGCAGAGAATTCCCGGCTAGCAGCTTCCCTGTGGCCGGGAAGTGCAAACGTACACGTTTTCGGCCGAAAACGCGTTTTCCGGCGAAAACGCACACCACGGCTCTTTCTGAGAAAAAGCAAGCACGGAGGACGAGAATCGCTTTTGCCCTGCGTAGCGTTCCGGGCAGCGGGTAGAACCAGGCAGAGAATTCCAGGCTAGCAGCTTCCCTGTGGCCGGGAAGTGCAAACGTACACGTTTCGGCCGAAAACGCATTTACCGGCGAAAACGCACACCACGGCTCTTTCTGAGAAAAAGCAAGCACGGAGGACGAGAATCGCTTTTGCCCTGCGTAGCGTTCCGGGCAGCGGGTAGAACCAGGCAGAGAATTCCCGGCTAGCAGCTTCCCTGTGGCCGGGAAGTGCAAACGTACACGTTTTCGGCCGAAAACGCGTTTTCCCGCGAAAACGCACACCACGGCTCTTTCTGAGAAAAAGCAAGCACGGAGGACAGAATCGCTTTTGCCCTGCGTAGTGTTCTGAGCAGCGGGTAGAACCAGGCAGAGAATTCCCGGCTAGCAGCTTCCCTGTGGCCGGGAAGTGCAAACGTACACGTTTTCGGCCGAAAACGCGTTTTCCGGCGAAAACGCACACCACGGCTCTTTCTGAGAAAAAGCAAGCACGGAGGACGAGAATCGCTTTTGCCCTGCGTAGCGTTCCGGGCAGCGGGTAGAACCAGGCAGAGAATTCCCGGCTAGCAGCTTCCCTGTGGCCGGGAAGTGCAAACGTACACGTTTCCGGCCGAAAACGCGTTTTCCGGAGAAAAAGCACACCATGGCTCTTCTGAGAAAAAGCAAGCACGGAGGACGAGAATCGCTTTTGCCCTGCGTAGCGTTCCGGGCAGCGGGTAGAACCAGGTAGAGAATTCCCGTCTAGCAGCTTCCCTGTGGCCGGGAAGTGCAAACGTACACGTTTCCGGCCGAAAACGCGTTTTCCCGCGAAAACGCACACCACGGCTCTTTCTGAGAAAAAGCAAGCACGGAGGACGAGAATCGCTTTTGCCCTGCGTAGCGTTCCGGGCAGCGGGTAGAACCAGGTAGAGAATTCCCGGCTAGCAGCTTCCCTGTGGCGGGGGAAGTGCAAACGTACACGTTTTCGGCCGAAAACGCGTTTTCCGGCGAAAACGCACACCACGGCTCTTTCTGAGAAAAAGCAAGCACGGAGGACGAGAATCGCTTTTGCCCTGCGTAGCGTTCTGAGCAGCGGGTAGAAATAGGCAGCGAATTGCCGGCTAGCAGCTTCCCTGTGGCCGGGAAGTGCAAACGTACAGGTTTTCGGCCGAAAACGCGTTTTCCGGCGAAAAAGCCACACCATGGCTCTTTCTGAGAAAAAGCAAGCACGGAGGACGAGAATCGCTTTTGCCCTGCGTAGCGTTCCGGGCAGCGGGTAGAACCAGGCAGAGAATTCCCGGCTAGCAGCTTCCCTGTGGCCGGGAAGTGCAAACGTACACGTTTTCGGCCGAAAACGCGTTTTCCGGCGAAAACGCACACCACGGCTCTTTCTGAGAAAAAGCAAGCACGGAGGACGAGAATCGCTTTTGCCCTGCGTAGCGTTCCGGGCAGCGGGTAGAACCAGGCAGAGAATTCCAGGCTAGCAGCTTCCCTGTGGCCGGGAAGTGCAAACGTACACGTTTTCGGCCGAAAACGCGTTTTCCGGCGAAAACGCACACCACGGCTCTTTCTGAGAAAAAGCAAGCACGGAGGACGAGAATCGCTTTTGCCCTGCGTAGTGTTCCCGGCAGCGGGTAGAATCAGGCAGAGAATTCCCGTCTAGCAGCTTCCCTGTGGCGGGGAAGTGCAAACGTACACGTTTTTGGCCGAAAACGCGTTTTCCGGCGAAAACGCACACCACGGCTCTTTCTGAGAAAAAGCAAGCACGGAGGACGAGAATCGCTTTTGCCCTGCGTAGCGTTCCGGGCAGCGGGTAGAACCAGGCAGAGAATTCCCGGCTAGCAGCTTCCCTGTGGCCGGGAAGTGCAAACGTACACGTTTTCGGCCGAAAACGCGTTTTCCGGCGAAAAAGGACACCATGGCTCTTTCTGAGAAAAAGCAAGCACGGAGGACGAGAATCGCTTTTGGCCCTGCGTAGCGTTCCGGGCAGCGGGTAGAACCAGGCAGAGAATTCCCGGCTAGCAGCTTCCCTGTGGCCGGGAAGTGCAAACGTACACGTTTCCGGCCGAAAACGCGTTTTCCCCGCGAAAACGCACACCACGGCTCTTTCTGAGAAAAAGCAAGCACGGAGGACGAGAATCGCTTTTGCCCTGCGTAGCGTTCTGAGCAGCGGGTAGAACCAGGCAGAGAATTCCCGGCTAGCAGCTTCCCTGTGGCCGGGAAGTGCAAACGTACACGTTTCCGGCCGAAAACGCGTTTTCCGGCGAAAACGCACACCACGGCTCTTTCTGAGAAAAAGCAATCACGGAGGACGAGAATCGCTTTTGCTCTGCGTAGCGTTCTGAGCAGCGGGTAGAAATAGGCAGCGAATTGCCGGCTAGCAGCTTCCCTGTGGCCGGGAAGTGCAAACGTACAGGTTTTCGGCCGAAAACGCGTTTTCCGGCGAAAAAGCACACCATGGCTCTTTCTGAGAAAAAGCAAGCACGGAGGACGAGAATCGCTTTTGCCCTGCGTAGCGTTCCGGGCAGCGGGTAGAACCAGGCAGAGAATTCCCGGCTAGCAGCTTCCCTGTGGCCGGGAAGTGCAAACGTACACGTTTTCGGCCGAAAACGCGTTTTCCGGCGAAAACGCACACCACGGCTCTTTCTGAGAAAAAGCAAGCACGGAGGACGAGAATCGCTTTTGCCCTGCGTAGCGTTCCGGGCAGCGGGTAGAACCAGGCAGAGAATTCCCGGCTAGCAGCTTCCCTGTGGCCGGGAAGTGCAAACGTACACGTTTTCGGCCGAAAACGCGTTTTCCGGCGAAAACGCACACCACGGCTCTTTCTGAGAAAAAGCAAGCACGGAGGACGAGAATCGCTTTTGCCCTGCGTAGCGTTCCGGGCAGCGGGTAGAACCAGGCAGAGAATTCCAGGCTAGCAGCTTCCCTGTGGCCGGGAAGTGCAAACGTACACGTTTTCGGCCGAAAACGCGTTTTCCCGCGAAAACGCACACCACGGCTCTTTCTGAGAAAAAGCAAGCACGGAGGACGAGAATCGCTTTTGCCCTGCGTAGTGTTCCCGGCAGCGGGTAGAATCAGGCAGAGAATTCCCGTCTAGCAGCTTCCCTGTGGCGGGGAAGTGCAAACGTACACGTTTTTGGCCGAAAACGCGTTTTCCGGCGAAAACGCACACCACGGCTCTTTCTGAGAAAAAGCAAGCACGGAGGACGAGAATCGCTTTTGCCCTGCGTAGCGTTCTGAGCAGCGGGTAGAACCAGGCAGAGAATTCCCGGCTAGCAGCTTCCCTGTGGCCGGGAAGTGCAAACGTACACGTTTTCGGCCGAAAACGCGTTTTCCGGCGAAAACGCACACCATGGCTCTTTCTGAGAAAAAGCAAGCACGGAGGACGAGAATCGCTTTTGCCCTGCGTAGCGTTCCGGGCAGCGGGTAGAACCAGGCAGAGAATTCCCGGCTAGCAGCTTCCCTGTGGCCGGGAAGTGCAAACGTACACGTTTTCGGCCGAAAACGCGTTTTCCCGCGAAAACGCACACCACGGCTCTTTCTGAGAAAAAGCAAGCACGGAGGACGAGAATCGCTTTTGCCCTGCGTAGCGTTCTGAGCAGCGGGTAGAACCAGGCAGAGAATTCCCGGCTAGCAGCTTCCCTGTGGCCGGGAAGTGCAAACGTACAGGTTTTCGGCCGAAAACGCGTTTTCCCGCGAAAACGCACACCACGGCTCTTTCTGAGAAAAAGCAAGCACGGAGGACGAGAATCGCTTTTGCCCTGCGTAGCGTTCCGGGCAGCGGGTAGAACCAGGCAGAGAATTCCCGGCTAGCAGCTTCCCTGTGGCCGGGAAGTGCAAACGTACACGTTTTCGCCGAAAACGCGTTTTCCGGCGAAAACGCACACCACGGCTCTTTCTGAGAAAAGCAAGCACGGAGGACGAGAATCGCTTTTGCCCTGCGTAGCGTTCCGGGCAGCGGGTAGAACCAGGCAGAGAATTCCCGGCTAGCAGCTTCCCTGTGGCCGGGAAGTGCAAACGTACACGTTTTCGGCCGAAAACGCATTTACCGGCGAAAACGCACACCACGGCTCTTTCTGAGAAAAAGCAAGCACGGAGGACGAGAATCGCTATTGCCCTGCGTAGCGTTCCGGGCAGCGGGTAGAACCAGGCAGAGAATTCCCGTGTAGCAGCTTCCCTGTGGCCGGGAAGTGCAAACGTACACGTTTTCGGCCGAAAACGCGTTTTCCGGTGAAAACGCACACCACGGCTCTTTCTGAGAAAAAGCAAGCACGGAGGACGAGAATCGCTTTTGCCCTGCGTAGTGTTCCCGGCAGCGGGTAGAATCAGGCAGAGAATTCCCGTCTAGCAGCTTCCCTGTGGCGGGGAAGTGCAAACGTACACGTTTTTGGCCGAAAACGCGTTTTCCGGCGAAAACGCACACCACGGCTCTTTCTGAGAAAAAGCAAGCACGGAGGACGAGAATCGCTTTTGCCCTGCGTAGCGTTCCGGGCAGCGGGTAGAACCAGGCAGAGAATTCCCGGCTAGCAGCTTCCCTGTGGCCGGGAAGTGCAAACGTACACGTTTTCGGCCGAAAACGCGTTTTCCGGCGAAAACGCACACCACGGCTCTTTCTGAGAAAAAGCAAGCACGGAGGACGAGAATCGCTTTTGCCCTGCGTAGCGTTCCGGGCAGCGGGTAGAACCAGGCAGAGAATTCCCGTCTAGCAGCTTCCCTGTGGCCGGGAAGTGCAAACGTACACGTTTTCGGCCGAAAACGCGTTTTCCGGCGAAAACGCACACCACGGCTCTTTCTGAGAAAAAGCAAGCACGGAGGACGAGAATCGCTTTTGCCCTGCGTAGCGTTCCTGGCAGCGGGTAGAACCAGGCAGAGAATTCCCGGCTAGCAGCTTCCCTGTGGCCGGGAAGTGCAAACGTACACGTTTTCGGCCGAAAACGCGTTTTCCGGCGAAAACGCACACCACGGCTCTTTCTGAGAAAAAGCAAGCACGGAGGACGAGAATCGCTTTTGCCCTGCGTAGCGTTCCGGGCAGCGGGTAGAACCAGGCAGAGAATTCCAGGCTAGCAGCTTCCCTGTGGCCGGGAAGTGCAAACGTACACGTTTTCGGCCGAAAACGCGTTTTCCGGCGAAAACGCACACCACGGCTCTTTCTGAGAAAAAGCAAGCACGGAGGACGAGAACCGCTTTTGCCCTGCGTAGTGTTCCCGGCAGCGGGTAGAATCAGGCAGAGAATTCCCGTCTAGCAGCTTCCCTGTGGCGGGGAAGTGCAAACGTACACGTTTTTGGCCGAAAACGCGTTTTCCGGCGAAAACGCACACCACGGCTCTTTCTGAGAAAAAGCAAGCACGGAGGACGAGAATCGCTTTTGCCCTGCGTAGCGTTCTGAGCAGCGGGTAGAACCAGGCAGAGAATTCCCGGCTAGCAGCTTCCCTGTGGCGGGGAAGTGCAAACGTACACGTTTTCGGCCGAAAACGCGTTTTCCGGCGAAAAAGCACACCACGGCTCTTTCTGAGAAAAAGCAAGCACGGAGGACGAGAATCGCTTTTGCCCTGCGTAGCGTTCCGGGCAGCGGGTAGAACCAGGCAGAGAATTCCCGGCTAGCAGCTTCCCTGTGGCCGGGAAGTGCAAACGTACACGTTTTCGGCCGAAAACGCATTTTCCGGCGAAAACGCACACCACGGCTCTTTCTGAGAAAAAGCAAGCACGGAGGACGAGAATCGCTTTTGCCCTGCGTAGCGTTCCGGGCAGCGGGTAGAACCAGGCAGAGAATTCCCGGCTAGCAGCTTCCCTGTGGCCGGGAAGTGCAAACGTACAGGTTTTCGGCCGAAAACGCGTTTTCCCGCGAAAACGCACACCACGGCTCTTTCTGAGAAAAAGCAAGCACGGAGGACGAGAATCGCTTTTGCCCTGCGTAGCGTCCTGAGCAGCGGGTAGAACCAGGCAGAGAATTCCCGGCTAGCAGCTTCCCTGTGGCCGGGAAGTGCAAACGTACACGTTTTCGGCCGAAAACGCGTTTTCCGGCGAAAACGCACACCACGGCTCTTTCTGAGAAAAAGCAAGCACGGAGGACGAGAATCGCTTTTGCCCTGCGTAGCGTTCCGGGCAGCGGGTAGAACCAGGCAGAGAATTCCCGGCTAGCAGCTTCCCTGTGGCCGGGAAGTGCAAACGTACACGTTTTCGCCGAAAACGCGTTTTCCGGCGAAAACGCACACCACGGCTCTTTCTGAGAAAAGCAAGCACGGAGGACGAGAATCGCTTTTGCCCTGCGTAGCGTTCCGGGCAGCGGGTAGAACCAGGCAGAGAATTCCCGGCTAGCAGCTTCCCTGTGGCGGGGAAGTGCAAACGTACACGTTTTCGGCCGAAAACGCGTTTTCCGGCGAAAACGCACACCACGGCTCTTTCTGAGAAAAAGCAAGCATGGAGGACGAGAATCGCTTTTGCCCTGCGTAGCGTTCCGGGCAGCGGGTAGAACCAGGCAGAGAATTCCCGGCTAGCAGCTTCCCTGTGGCCGGGAAGTGCAAACGTACACGTTTTCGGCCGAAAACGCGTTTTCCCGCGAAAACGCACACCACGGCTCTTTCTGAGAAAAAGCAAGCACGGAGGACGAGAATCGCTTTTGCCCTGCGTAGCGTTCCTGGCAGCGGGTAGAACCAGGCAGAGAATTCCCGGCTAGCAGCTTCCCTGTGGCCGGGAAGTGCAAACGTACACGTTTTCGGCCGAAAACGCGTTTTCCGGCGAAAAAGCACACCATGGCTCTTTCTGAGAAAAAGCAAGCACGGAGGACGAGAATCGCTTTTGCCCTGCGTAGCGTTCCGGGCAGCGGGTAGAACCAGGCAGAGAATTCCCGGCTAGCAGCTTCCCTGTGGCCGGGAAGTGCAAACGTACACGTTTTCGGCCGAAAACGCGTTTTCCGGCGAAAACGCACACCACGGCTCTTTCTGAGAAAAAGCAAGCACGGAGGACGAGAATCGCTTTTGCCCTGCGTAGCGTTCCGGGCAGCGGGTAGAACCAGGCAGAGAATTCCAGGCTAGCAGCTTCCCTGTGGCCGGGAAGTGCAAACGTACACGTTTTCGGCCGAAAACGCGTTTTCCGGCGAAAAAGCACACCATGGCTCTTTCTGAGAAAAAGCAAGCACGGAGGACGAGAATCGCTTTTGCCCTGCGTAGCGTTCCGGGCAGCGGGTAGAACCAGGCAGAGAATTCCCGGCTAGCAGCTTCCCTGTGGCCGGGAAGTGCAAACGTACACGTTTTCGGCCGAAAACGCGTTTTCCGGCGAAAACGCACACCACGGCTCTTTCTGAGAAAAAGCAAGCACGGAGGACGAGAATCGCTTTTGCCCTGCGTAGCGTTCCTGGCAGCGGGTAGAACCAGGCAGAGAATTCCCGGCTAGCAGCTTCCCTGTGGCCGGGAAGTGCAAACGTACACGTTTTCGGCCGAAAACGCGTTTTCCGGCGAAAACGCACACCACGGCTCTTTCTGAGAAAAAGCAAGCACGGAGGACGAGAATCGCTTTTGCCCTGCGTAGCGTTCCTGGCAGCGGGTAGAACCAGGCAGAGAATTCCCGTCTAGCAGCTTCCCTGTGGCGGGGAAGTGCAAACGTACACGTTTTCGGCCGAAAACGCGTTTTCCGGCGAAAACGCACACCACGGCTCTTTCTGACAAAAAGCAAGCACGGAGGACGAGAATCGCTTTTGCCCTGCGTAGCGTTCTGAGCAGCGGGTAGAACCAGGCAGAGAATTCCCGGCTAGCAGCTTCCCTGTGGCCGGGAAGTGCAAACGTACACGTTTTCGGCCGAAAACGCGTTTTCCGGCGAAAAAGCACACCATGGCTCTTTCTGAGAAAAAGCAAGCACGGAGGACGAGAATCGCTTTTGCCCTGCGTAGCGTTCCGGGCAGCGGGTAGAACCAGGCAGAGAATTCCCGTCTAGCAGCTTCCCTGTGGCCGGGAAGTGCAAACGTACACGTTTTCGGCCGAAAACGCGTTTTCCGGCGAAAACGCACACCACGGCTCTTTCTGAGAAAAAGCAAGCACGGAGGACGAGAATCGCTTTTGCCCTGCGTAGCGTTCCGGGCAGCGGGTAGAACCAGGCAGAGAATTCCCGGCTAGCAGCTTCCCTGTGGCGGGGAAGTGCAAACGTACACGTTTTCGGCCGAAAACGCGTTTACCGGCGAAAACGCACACCACGGCTCTTTCTGAGAAAAAGCAAGCACGGAGGACGAGAATCGCTTTTGCCCTGCGTAGCGTTCCGGGCAGCGGGTATAACCAGGCAGAGAATTCCCGGCTAGCAGCTTCCCTGTGGCGGGGAAGTGCAAACGTACACGTTTTCGCCCGAAAACGCGTTTTCTAGCGAAAACGCACACCACGGCTCTTTCTGAGAAAAAGCAAGCACGGAGGACGAGAATCGCTTTTGCCCTGCGTAGTGTTCCGGGCAGCGGGTAGAACCAGGCAGAGAATTCCCGGCTAGCAGCTTCCCTCTGGCTGGGAAGTGCAAACGTACACGTTTTCAGCCGAAAATGCGTTTTCCCGCGAAAACGCACACCACGGCTCTTTCTGAGAAAAAGCAAGCACGGAGGACGAGAATCGCTTTTGCCCTGCGTAGCGTTCCGGGCAGCGGGTAGAACCAGGCAGAGAATTCCCGGCTACCACCTTCCCTGTGGCGGGGAAGTGCAAACGTACACGTTTTCGGCCGAAAACGCGTTTACTGGCGAAAACGCACACCACGGCTCTTTCTGAGAAAAAGCAAGCACGGAGGACGAGAATCGCTTTTGCCCTGCGTAGCGTTCCGGGCAGCGGGTAGAACCAGGCAGAGAATTCCCGGCTAGCAGCTTCCCTGTGGCCGGGAAGTGCAAACGTACACGTTTTCGGCCGCAAACGCGTTTTCCGGCGAAAACGCACACCACGGCTCTTTCTGAGAAAAAGCAAGCACGGAGGACGAGAATCGCTTTTGCCCTGCGTAGCGTTCTGAGCAGCGGGTAGAACCAGGCAGAGAATTCCCGGCTAGCAGCTTCCCTGTGGCCGGGAAGTGCAAACGTACACGTTTCCGGCCGAAAACGCGTTTTCCGGAGAAAAAGCACACCATGGCTCTTTCTGAGAAAAAGCAAGCACGGAGGACGAGAATCGCTTTTGCCCTGCGTAGCGTTCCGGGCAGCGGGTAGAACCAGGTAGAGAATTCCCGTCTAGCAGCTTCCCTGTGGCGGGGAAGTGCAAACGTACACGTTTTCGGCCGAAAACGCGTTTTCCAGCGAAAACGCACACCACGGCTCTTTCTGAGAAAAAGCAAGCACGGAGGACGAGAATCGCTTTTGCCCTGCGTAGCGTTCCGGGCAGCGGGTAGAACCAGGTAGAGAATTCCCGGCTAGCAGCTTCCCTGTGGCCGGGAAGTGCAAACGTACACGTTTTCGGCCGAAAACTCGTTTTCCGGCGAAAACGCACACCACGGCTCTTTCTGAGAAAAAGCAAGCACGGAGGACGAGAATCGCTTTTGCCCTGCGTAGCGTTCCTGGCAGCGGGTAGAACCAGGCAGAGAATTCCCGGCTAGCAGCTTCCCTGTGGCCGGGAATTGCAAACGTACACGTTTTCGGCCGAAAACGCGTTTTCCGGCGAAAACGCACACCACGGCTCTTTCTGAGAAAAAGCAAGCACGGAGGACGAGAATCGCTTTTGTCCTGCGTAGCGTTCCGGGCAGCGGGTAGAACCAGGCAGAGAATTCCCGGCTAGCAGCTTCCCTGTGGCCGGGAAGTGCAAACGTACACGTTTTCGGCCGAAAACGCATTTACCGGCGAAAACGCACACCACGGCTCTTTCTGAGAAAAAGCAAGCACGGAGGACGAGAATCGCTTTTGCCCTGCGTAGCGTTCCGGGCAGCGGGTAGAACCAGGCAGAGAATTCCCGTCTAGCAGCTTCCCTGTGGCCGGGAAGTGCAAACGTACAGGTTTTCGGCCGAAAACGCGTTTTCCCGCGAAAACGCACACCACGGCTCTTTCTGAGAAAAAGCAAGCACGGAGGACGAGAATCGCTTTTGCCCTGCGTAGCGTTCCGGGCAGCGGGTAGAAATAGGCAGCGAATTGCCGGCTAGCAGCTTCCCTGTGGCCGGGAAGTGCAAACGTACACGTTTTCGGCCGAAAACGCATTTACCGGCGAAAACGCACACCACGGCTCTTTCTGAGAAAAAGCAAGCACGGAGGACGAGAATCGCTTTTGCCCTGCGTAGCGTTCCATGCAGCGGGTAGAACCAGGCAGAGAATTCCCGGCTAGCAGCTTCCCTGTGGCCGGGAAGTGCAAACGTACACGTTTTCGGCCGAAAACGCGTTTTCCGGCGAAAACGCACACCACGGCTCTTTCTGAGAAAAAGCAAGCACGGAGGACGAGAATCGCTTTTGCCCTGCGTAGCGTTCCGGGCAGCGGGTAGAACCAGGCAGAGAATTCCCGGCTAGCAGCTTCCCTGTGGCCGGGAAGTGCAAACGTACACGTTTTCGGCCGAAAACGCGTTTTCCGGCGAAAACGCACACCACGGCTCTTTCTGAGAAAAAGCAAGCACGGAGGACGAGAATCGCTTTTGCCCTGCGTAGCGTTCCGGGCAGCGGGTAGAACCAGGCAGAGAATTCCCGGCTAGCAGCTTCCCTGTGGCCGGGAAGTGCAAACGTACAGGTTTTCGGCCGAAAACGCGTTTTCCCGCGAAAACGCACACCACGGCTCTTTCTGAGAAAAAGCAAGCACGGAGGACGAGAATCGCTTTTGCCCTGCGTAGCGTTCTGAGCAGCGGGTAGAAATAGGTAGCGAATTGCCGGCTAGCAGCTTCCCTGTGGCCAGGAAGTGCAAACGTACACGTTTCCGGCCGAAAACGCGTTTTCCGGCGAAAAAGCACACCATGGCTCTTTCTGAGAAAAAGCAAGCACGGAGGACGAGAATCGCTTTTGCCCTGCGTAGCGTTCCGGGCAGCGGGTAGAACCAGGCAGAGAATTCCCGGCTAGCAGCTTCCCTGTGGCCGGGAAGTGCAAACGTACACGTTTTCGCCGAAAACACGTTTTCCGGCGAAAACGCACACCACGGCTCTTTCTGAGAAAAAGCAAGCACGGAGGACGAGAATCGCTTTTGCCCTGCGTAGCGTTCCGGGCAGCGGGTAGAACCAGGCAGAGAATTCCCGGCTAGCAGCTTCCCTGTGGCCGGGAAGTGCAAACGTACAGGTTTTCGGCCGAAAACGCGTTTTCCGGCGAAAACGCACACCACGGCTCTTTCTGAGAGAAAGCAAGAACGGAGGACGAGAATCGCTTTTGCCCTGCGTAGCGTTCCGGGCAGCGGGTAGAACCAGGCAGAGAATTCCCGGCTAGCAGCTTCCCTGTGGCGGGGAAGTGCAAACGTACACGTTTTCGCCGAAAACACGTTTTCCGGCGAAAACGCACACCACGGCTCTTTCTGAGAAAAAGCAAGCACGGAGGACGAGAATCGCTTTTGCCCTGCGTAGCGTTCCGGGCAGCGGGTAGAACCAGGCAGAGAATTCAAGGCTAGCAGCTTCCCTGTGGCCGGGAAGTGCAAACGTACAGGTTTTCGGCCGAAAACGCGTTTACCGGCGAAAACGCACACCACGGCTCTTTCTGAGAGAAAGCAAGAACGGAGGACGAGAATCGCTTTTGCCCTGCGTAGCGTTCCGGGCAGCGGGTAGAACCAGGCAGAGAATTCCCGGCTAGCAGCTTCCCTGTGGCCGGGAAGTGCAAACGTACAGGTTTTCGGCCGAAAACGCGTTTACCGGCGAAAACGCACACCACGGCTCTTTCTGAGAGAAAGCAAGAACGGAGGACGAGAATCGCTTTTGCCCTGCGTAGAGTTCCGGGCAGCGGGTAGAACCAGGCAGAGAATTCCCGGCTAGCAGCTTCCCTGTGGCCGGGAAGTGCAAACGTACACGTTTTCGGCCGAAAACGCGTTTTCCGGCGAAAACGCACACCATGGCTCTTTCTGAGAAAAAGCAAGCACGGAGGACGAGAATCGCTTTTGCCCTGCGTAGCGTTCCGGGCAGCGGGTAGAACCAGGTAGAGAATTCCCGGCTAGCAGCTTCCCTGTGGCCGGGAAGTGCAAACGTACACGTTTTCGGCCGAAAACGCGTTTTCCGGCGAAAACGCACACCACGGCTCTTTCTGAGAAAAAGCAAGCACGGAGGACGAGAATCGCTTTTGCCCTGCGTAGCGTTCTGAGCAGCGGGTAGAAATAGGTAGCGAATTGCCGGCTAGCAGCTTCCCTGTGGCCAGGAAGTGCAAACGTACACGTTTCCGGCCGAAAACGCGTTTTCCGGCGAAAAAGCACACCACGGCTCTTTCTGAGAAAAAGCAAGCACGGAGGACGAGAATCGCTTTTGCCCTGCGTAGCGTTCCGGGCAGCGGGTAGAACCAGGCAGAGAATTCCCGGCTAGCAGCTTCCCTGTGGCCGGGAAGTGCAAACGTACACGTTTTCGCCGAAAACACGTTTTCCGGCGAAAACGCACACCACGGCTCTTTCTGAGAAAAAGCAAGCACGGAGGACGAGAATCGCTTTTGCCCTGCGTAGCGTTCCGGGCAGCGGGTAGAACCAGGCAGAGAATTCCCGGCTAGCAGCTTCCCTGTGGCCGGGAAGTGCAAACGTACAGGTTTTCGGCCGAAAACGCGTTTACCGGCGAAAACGCACACCACGGCTCTTTCTGAGAGAAAGCAAGAACGGAGGACGAGAATCGCTTTTGCCCTGCGTAGCGTTCCGGGCAGCGGGTAGAACCAGGCAGAGAATTCCCGGCTAGCAGCTTCCCTGTGGCCGGGAAGTGCAAACGTACACGTTTTCGGCCGAAAACACGTTTACCGGCGAAAACGCACACCACGGCTCTTTCTGAGAGAAAGCAAGAACGGAGGACGAGAATCGCTTTTGCCCTGCGTAGCGTTCCGGGCAGCGGGTAGAACCAGGCAGAGAATTCCCGGCTAGCAGCTTCCCTGTGGCCGGGAAGTGCAAACGTACACGTTTTCGGCCGAAAACGCGTTTTCCGGCGAAAACGCACACCATGGCTCTTTCTGAGAAAAAGCAAGCACGGAGGACGAGAATCGCTTTTGCCCTGCGTAGCGTTCCGGGCAGCGGGTAGAACCAGGCAGAGAATTCCCGGCTAGCAGCTTCCCTGTGGCCGGGAAGTGCAAACGTACACGTTTTCGGCCGAAAACGCGTTTTCCGGCGAAAACGCACACCACGGCTCTTTCTGAGAAAAAGCAAGCACGGAGGACGAGAATCGCTTTTGCCCTGCGTAGCGTTCCTGGCAGCGGGTAGAACCAGGCAGAGAATTCCCGGCTAGCAGCTTCCCTGTGGCCGGGAATTGCAAACGTACACGTTTTCGGCCGAAAACGCGTTTTCCGGCGAAAACGCACACCACGGCTCTTTCTGAGAAAAAGCAAGCACGGAGGACGAGAATCGCTTTTGTCCTGCGTAGCGTTCCGGGCAGCGGGTAGAACCAGGCAGAGAATTCCCGGCTAGCAGCTTCCCTGTGGCCGGGAAGTGCAAACGTACACGTTTTCGGCCGAAAATGCATTTACCGGCGAAAACGCACACCACGGCTCTTTCTGAGAAAAAGCAAGCACGGAGGACGAGAATCGCTTTTGCCCTGCGTAGCGTTCCGGGCAGCGGGTAGAACCAGGCAGAGAATTCCCGTCTAGCAGCTTCCCTGTGGCCGGGAAGTGCAAACGTACAGGTTTTCGGCCGAAAACGCGTTTTCCCGCGAAAACGCACACCACGGCTCTTTCTGAGAAAAAGCAAGCACGGAGGACGAGAATCGCTTTTGCCCTGCGTAGCGTTCCGGGCAGCGGGTAGAAATAGGCAGCGAATTGCCGGCTAGCAGCTTCCCTGTGGCCGGGAAGTGCAAACGTACACGTTTTCGGCCGAAAACGCATTTACCGGCGAAAACGCACACCACGGCTCTTTCTGAGAAAAAGCAAGCACGGAGGACGAGAATCGCTTTTGCCCTGCGTAGCGTTCCGGGCAGCGGGTAGAACCAGGCAGAGAATTCCCGGCTAGCAGCTTCCCTGTGGCCGGGAAGTGCAAACGTACACGTTTTCGGCCGAAAACGCGTTTTCCGGCGAAAACGCACACCACGGCTCTTTCTGAGAAAAAGCAAGCACGGAGGACGAGAATCGCTTTTGCCCTGCGTAGCGTTCCGGGCAGCGGGTAGAACCAGGCAGAGAATTCCCGGCTAGCAGCTTCCCTGTGGCCGGGAAGTGCAAACGTACACGTTTTCGGCCGAAAACGCGTTTTCCGGCGAAAACGCACACCACGGCTCTTTCTGAGAAAAAGCAAGCACGGAGGACGAGAATCGCTTTTGCCCTGCGTAGCGTTCCTGGCAGCGGGTAGAACCAGGCAGAGAATTCCCGGCTAGCAGCTTCCCTGTGGCCGGGAATTGCAAACGTACACGTTTTCGGCCGAAAACGCGTTTTCCGGCGAAAACGCACACCACGGCTCTTTCTGAGAAAAAGCAAGCACGGAGGACGAGAATCGCTTTTGTCCTGCGTAGCGTTCCGGGCAGCGGGTAGAACCAGGCAGAGAATTCCCGGCTAGCAGCTTCCCTGTGGCCGGGAAGTGCAAACGTACACGTTTTCGGCCGAAAATGCATTTACCGGCGAAAACGCACACCACGGCTCTTTCTGAGAAAAAGCAAGCACGGAGGACGAGAATCGCTTTTGCCCTGCGTAGCGTTCCGGGCAGCGGGTAGAACCAGGCAGAGAATTCCCGTCTAGCAGCTTCCCTGTGGCCGGGAAGTGCAAACGTACAGGTTTTCGGCCGAAAACGCGTTTTCCCGCGAAAACGCACACCACGGCTCTTTCTGAGAAAAAGCAAGCACGGAGGACGAGAATCGCTTTTGCCCTGCGTAGCGTTCCGGGCAGCGGGTAGAAATAGGCAGCGAATTGCCGGCTAGCAGCTTCCCTGTGGCCGGGAAGTGCAAACGTACACGTTTTCGGCCGAAAACGCGTTTTCCGGCGAAAACGCACACCACGGCTCTTTCTGAGAAAAAGCAAGCACGGAGGACGAGAATCGCTTTTGCCCTGCGTAGCGTTCCGGGCAGCGGGTAGAAATAGGCAGCGAATTGCCGGCTAGCAGCTTCCCTGTGGCCGGGAAGTGCAAACGTACACGTTTTCGGCCGAAAACGCATTTACCGGCGAAAACGCACACCACGGCTCTTTCTGAGAAAAAGCAAGCACGGAGGACGAGAATCGCTTTTGCCCTGCGTAGCGTTCCGGGCAGCGGGTAGAACCAGGCAGAGAATTCCCGGCTAGCAGCTTCCCTGTGGCCGGGAAGTGCAAACGTACACGTTTTCGGCCGCAAACGCGTTTTCCGGCGAAAACGCACACCACGGCTCTTTCTGAGAAAAAGCAAGCACGGAGGACGAGAATCGCTTTTGCCCTGCGTAGCGTTCCGGGCAGCGGGTAGAACCAGGCAGAGAATTCCCGGCTAGCAGCTTCCCTGTGGCCGGGAAGTGCAAACGTACAGGTTTTCGGCCGAAAACGCGTTTTCCCGCGAAAACGCACACCACGGCTCTTTCTGAGAAAAAGCAAGCACGGAGGACGAGAATCGCTTTTGCCCTGCGTAGCGTTCTGAGCAGCGGGTAGAAATAGGTAGCGAATTGCCGGCTAGCAGCTTCCCTGTGGCCAGGAAGTGCAAACGTACACGTTTCCGGCCGAAAACGCGTTTTCCGGCGAAAAAGCACACCATGGCTCTTTCTGAGAAAAAGCAAGCACGGAGGACGAGAATCGCTTTTGCCCTGCGTAGCGTTCCGGGCAGCGGGTAGAAACAGGCAGAGAATTCCCGGCTAGCAGCTTCCCTGTGGCCGGGAAGTGCAAACGTACACGTTTTCGCCGAAAACACGTTTTCCGGCGAAAACGCACACCACGGCTCTTTCTGAGAAAAAGCAAGCACGGAGGACGAGAATCGCTTTTGCCCTGCGTAGCGTTCCGGGCAGCGGGTAGAACCAGGCAGAGAATTCCCGGCTAGCAGCTTCCCTGTGGCCGGGAAGTGCAAACGTACAGGTTTTCGGCCGAAAACGCGTTTTCCCGCGAAAACGCACACCACGGCTCTTTCTGAGAAAAAGCAAGCACGGAGGACGAGAATCGCTTTTGCCCTGCGTAGCGTTCTGAGCAGCGGGTAGAACCAGGCAGAGAATTCCCGGCTAGCAGCTTCCCTGTGGCCGGGAAGTGCAAACGTACACGTTTCCGGCCGAAAACGCGTTTTCCGGAGAAAAAGCACACCATGGCTCTTTCTGAGAAAAAGCAAGCACGGAGGACGAGAATCGCTTTTGCCCTGCGTAGCGTTCCGGGCAGCGGGTAGAACCAGGTAGAGAATTCCCGTCTAGCAGCTTCCCTGTGGCGGGGAAGTGCAAACGTACACGTTTTCGGCCGAAAACGCGTTTTCCGGCGAAAACGCACACCACGGCTCTTTCTGAGAAAAAGCAAGCACGGAGGACGAGAATCGCTTTTGCTCTGCGTAGCGTTCCGGGCAGCGGGTAGAACCAGGTAGAGAATTCCCGGCTAGCAGCTTCCCTGTGGCCGGGAAGTGCAAACGTACACGTTTTCGGCCGAAAACGCGTTTTCCGGCGAAAACGCACACCACGGCTCTTTCTGAGAAAAAGCAAGCACGGAGGACGAGAATCGCTTTTGCCCTGCGTAGCGTTCCTGGCAGCGGGTAGAACCAGGCAGAGAATTCCCGGCTAGCAGCTTCCCTGTGGCCGGGAATTGCAAACGTACACGTTTTCGGCCGAAAACGCGTTTTCCGGCGAAAACGCACACCACGGCTCTTTCTGAGAAAAAGCAAGCACGGAGGACGAGAATCGCTTTTGTCCTGCGTAGCGTTCCGGGCAGCGGGTAGAACCAGGCAGAGAATTCCCGGCTAGCAGCTTCCCTGTGGCCGGGAAGTGCAAACGTACACGTTTTCGGCCGAAAACGCATTTACCGGCGAAAACGCACACCACGGCTCTTTCTGAGAAAAAGCAAGCACGGAGGACGAGAATCGCTTTTGCCCTGCGTAGCGTTCCGGGCAGCGGGTAGAACCAGGTAGAGAATTCCCGTCTAGCAGCTTCCCTGTGGCGGGGAAGTGCAAACGTACACGTTTTCGGCCGAAAACGCGTTTTCCGGCGAAAACGCACACCACGGCTCTTTCTGAGAAAAAGCAAGCACGGAGGACGAGAATCGCTTTTGCCCTGCGTAGCGTTCTGAGCAGCGGGTAGAAATAGGCAGCGAATTGCCGGCTAGCAGCTTCCCTGTGCCGGGAATTGCAAACGTACAGGTTTTCGGCCGAAAACGCGTTTTCCGGCGAAAAAGCACACCATGGCTCTTTCTGAGAAAAAGCAAGCACGGAGGACGAGAATCGCTTTTGCCCTGCGTAGCGTTCCGGGCAGCGGGTAGAACCAGGCAGAGAATTCCCGGCTAGCAGCTTCCCTGTGGCCGGGAAGTGCAAACGTACACGTTTTCGCCGAAAACACGTTTTCCGGCGAAAACGCACACCACGGCTCTTTCTGAGAAAAAGCAAGCACGGAGGACGAGAATCGCTTTTGCCCTGCGTAGCGTTCCTGGCAGCGGGTAGAACCAGGCAGAGAATTCCCGGCTAGCAGCTTCCCTGTGGCCGGGAATTGCAAACGTACACGTTTTCGGCCGAAAACGCGTTTTCCGGCGAAAACACACACCACGGCTCTTTCTGAGAAAAAGCAAGCACGGAGGACGAGAATCGCTTTTGTCCTGCGTAGCGTTCCGGGCAGCGGGTAGAACCAGGCAGAGAATTCCCGGCTAGCAGCTTCCCTGTGGCCGGGAAGTGCAAACGTACACGTTTTCGGCCGAAAACGCATTTACCGGCGAAAACGCACACCACGGCTCTTTCTGAGAAAAAGCAAGCACGGAGGACGAGAATCGCTTTTGCCCTGCGTAGCGTTCCGGGCAGCGGGTAGAACCAGGCAGAGAATTCCCGTCTAGCAGCTTCCTTGTGGCCGGGAAGTGCAAACGTACAGGTTTTCGGCCGAAAACGCGTTTTCCCGCGAAAACGCACACCACGGCTCTTTCTGAGAAAAAGCAAGCACGGAGGACGAGAATCGCTTTTGCCCTGCGTAGCGTTCCGGGCAGCGGGTAGAAATAGGCAGCGAATTGCCGGCTAGCAGCTTCCCTGTGGCCGGGAAGTGCAAACGTACACGTTTTCGGCCGAAAACGCATTTACCGGCGAAAACGCACACCACGGCTCTTTCTGAGAAAAAGCAAGCACGGAGGACGAGAATCGCTTTTGCCCTGCGTAGCGTTCCATGCAGCGGGTAGAACCAGGCAGAGAATTCCCGTCTAGAACCTTCCCTGTGGCCGGGAAGTGCAAACGTACACGTTTTCGGCCGAAAACGCGTTTTCCGGCGAAAACGCACACCACGGCTCTTTCTGAGAAAAAGCAAGCACGGAGGACGAGAATCGCTTTTGCCCTGCGTAGCGTTCCGGGCAGCGGGTAGAACCAGGCAGAGAATTCCCGGCTAGCAGCTTCCCTGTGGCCGGGAAGTGCAAACGTACACGTTTTCGGCCGAAAACGCGTTTTCCGGCGAAAACGCACACCACGGCTCTTTCTGAGAAAAAGCAAGCACGGAGGACGAGAATCGCTTTTGCCCTGCGTAGCGTTCCGGGCAGCGGGTAGAACCAGGCAGAGAATTCCCGGCTAGCAGCTTCCCTGTGGCCGGGAAGTGCAAACGTACAGGTTTTCGGCCGAAAACGCGTTTTCCCGCGAAAACGCACACCACGGCTCTTTCTGAGAAAAAGCAAGCACGGAGGACGAGAATCGCTTTTGCCCTGCGTAGCGTTCTGAGCAGCGGGTAGAAATAGGCAGCGAATTGCCGGCTAGCAGCTTCCCTGTGGCCGGGAAGTGCAAACGTACACGTTTCCGGCCGAAAACGCGTTTTCCGGAGAAAAAGCACACCATGGCTCTTTCTGAGAAAAAGCAAGCACGGAGGACGAGAATCGCTTTTGCCCTGCGTAGCGTTCCGGGCAGCGGGTAGAACCAGGTAGAGAATTCCCGTCTAGCAGCTTCCCTGTGGCGGGGAAGTGCAAACGTACACGTTTTCGGCCGAAAACGCGTTTTCCGGCGAAAACGCACACCACGGCTCTTTCTGAGAAAAAGCAAGCACGGAGGACGAGAATCGCTTTTGCCCTGCGTAGCGTTCTGAGCAGCGGGTAGAAATAGGCAGCGAATTGCCGGCTAGCAGCTTCCCTGTGGCCGGGAAGTGCAAACGTACAGGTTTTCGGCCGAAAACGCGTTTTCCGGCGAAAAAGCACACCATGGCTCTTTCTGAGAAAAAGCAAGCACGGAGGACGAGAATCGCTTTTGCCCTGCGTAGCGTTCCGGGCAGCGGGTAGAACCAGGCAGAGAATTCCCGGCTAGCAGCTTCCCTGTGGCCGGGAAGTGCAAACGTACACGTTTTCGGCCGAAAACGCGTTTTCCGGCGAAAACGCACACCACGGCTCTTTCTGAGAAAAAGCAAGCACGGAGGACGAGAATCGCTTTTGCCCTGCGTAGCGTTCCTGGCAGCGGGTAGAACCAGGCAGAGAATTCCCGGCTAGCAGCTTCCCTGTGGCCGGGAAGTGCAAACGTACACGTTTTCGGCCGAAAACGCGTTTTCCGGCGAAAACGCACACCACGGCTCTTTCTGAGAAAAAGCAAGCACGGAGGACGAGAATCGCTTTTGCCCTGCGTAGCGTTCCGGGCAGCGGGTAGAACCAGGCAGAGAATTCCAGGCTAGCAGCTTCCCTGTGGCCGGGAAGTGCAAACGTACACGTTTTCGGCCGAAAACGCGTTTTCCGGCGAAAACGCACACCACGGCTCTTTCTGAGAAAAAGCAAGCACGGAGGACGAGAATCGCTTTTGCCCTGCGTAGCGTTCCGGGCAGCGGGTAGAACCAGGCAGAGAATTCCCGGCTAGCAGCTTCCCTGTGGCGGGGAAGTGCAAACGTACACGTTTTCGGCCGAAAACGCGTTTTCCGGCGAAAACGCACACCACGGCTCTTTCTGAGAAAAAGCAAGCACGGAGGACGAGAATCGCTTTTGCCCTGCGTAGCGTTCTGAGCAGCGGGTAGAACCAGGCAGAGAATTCCCGGCTAGCAGCTTCCCTGTGGCCGGGAAGTGCAAACGTACACGTTTCCGGCCGAAAACGCGTTTTCCGGAGAAAAAGCACACCATGGCTCTTTCTGAGAAAAAGCAAGCACGGAGGACGAGAATCGCTTTTGCCCTGCGTAGCGTTCCGGGCAGCGGGTAGAACCAGGCAGAGAATTCCCGGCTAGCAGCTTCCCTGTGGCCGGGAAGTGCAAACGTACACGTTTTCGGCCGAAAACGCGTTTTCCGGCGAAAACGCACACCACGGCTCTTTCTGAGAAAAAGCAAGCACGGAGGACGAGAATCGCTTTTGCCCTGCGTAGCGTTCCGGGCAGCGGGTAGAACCAGGCAGAGAATTCCCGGCTAGCAGCTTCCCTGTGGCCGGGAAGTGCAAACGTACACGTTTTCGCCGAAAACGCGTTTTCCGGCGAAAACGCACACCACGGCTCTTTCTGAGAAAAAGCAATCACGGAGGACGAGAATCGCTTTTGTCCTGCGTAGCGTTCCGGGCAGCGGGTAGAACCAGGCAGAGAATTCCCGGCTAGCAGCTTCCCTGTGGCCGGGAAGTGCAAACGTACACGTTTTCGGCCGAAAACGCATTTACCGGCGAAAACGCACACCACGGCTCTTTCTGAGAAAAAGCAAGCACGGAGGACGAGAATCGCTTTTGCCCTGCGTAGCGTTCCGGGCAGCGGGTAGAACCAGGCAGAGAATTCCCGGCTAGCAGCTTCCCTGTGGCCGGGAAGTGCAAACGTACACGTTTTCGGCCGAAAACGCGTTTTCCGGCGAAAACGCACACCACGGCTCTTTCTGAGAAAAAGCAAGCACGGAGGACGAGAATCGCTTTTGCCCTGCGTAGTGTTCTGAGCAGCGGGTAGAACCAGGCAGAGAATTCCCGGCTAGCAGCTTCCCTGTGGCCGGGAAGTGCAAACGTACACGTTTTCGGCCGAAAACGCGTTTTCCGGCGAAAACGCACACCACGGCTCTTTCTGAGAAAAAGCAAGCACGGAGGACGAGAATCGCTTTTGCCCTGCGTAGCGTTCCGGGCAGCGGGTAGAACCAGGCAGAGAATTCCCGGCTAGCAGCTTCCCTGTGGCCGGGAAGTGCAAACGTACAGGTTTTCGGCCGAAAACGCGTTTTCCGGCGAAAACGCACACCACGGCTCTTTCTGAGAAAAAGCAAGCACGGAGGACGAGAATCGCTTTTGCCCTGCGTAGCGTTCTGAGCAGCGGGTAGAAATAGGCAGCGAATTGCCGGCTAGCAGCTTCCCTGTGGCCGGGAAGTGCAAACGTACACGTTTTCGGCCGAAAACGCGTTTTCCGGAGAAAAAGCACACCATGGCTCTTTCTGAGAAAAAGCAAGCACGGAGGACGAGAATCGCTTTTGCCCTGCGTAGCGTTCCGGGCAGCGGGTAGAACCAGGTAGAGAATTCCCGTCTAGCAGCTTCCCTGTGGCGGGGAAGTGCAAACGTACACGTTTTCGGCCGAAAACGCGTTTTCCGGCGAAAACGCACACCACGGCTCTTTCTGAGAAAAAGCAAGCACGGAGGACGAGAATCGCTTTTGCCCTGCGTAGCGTTCCGGGCAGCGGGTAGAACCAGGCAGAGAATTCCCGGCTAGCAGCTTCCCTGTGGCCGGGAAGTGCAAACGTACACGTTTTCGGCCGAAAACGCATTTACCGGCGAAAACGCACACCACGGCTCTTTCTGAGAAAAAGCAAGCACGGAGGACGAGAATCGCTTTTGCCCTGCGTAGCGTTCCGGGCAGCGGGTAGAACCAGGCAGAGAATTCCCGTCTAGCAGCTTCCCTGTGGCCGGGAAGTGCAAACGTACACGTTTTCGGCCGAAAACGCGTTTTCCAGCGAAAACGCACACCACGGCTCTTTCTGAGAAAAAGCAAGCACGGAGGACGAGAATCGCTTTTGCCCTGCGTAGTGTTCTGAGCAGCGGGTAGAACCAGGCAGAGAATTCCCGGCTAGCAGCTTCCCTGTGGCCGGGAAGTGCAAACGTACACGTTTTTGGCCGAAAACGCGTTTTCCGGCGAAAACGCACACCACGGCTCTTTCTGAGAAAAAGCAAGCACGGAGGACGAGAATCGCTTTTGCCCTGCGTAGCGTTCCGGGCAGCGGGTAGAACCAGGCAGAGAATTCCCGGCTAGCAGCTTCCCTGTGGCGGGGAAGTGCAAACGTACAGGTTTTCGGCCGAAAACGCGTTTTCCCGCCAAAACGCACACCACGGCTCTTTCTGAGAAAAAGCAAGCACGGAGGACGAGAATCGCTTTTGCCCTGCGTAGCGTTCTGAGCAGCGGGTAGAAATAGGCAGCGAATTGCCGGCTAGCAGCTTCCCTGTGGCCGGGAAGTGCAAACGTACACGTTTCCGGCCGAAAACGCGTTTTCCGGAGAAAAAGCACACCATGGCTCTTTCTGAGAAAAAGCAATCACGGAGGACGAGAATCGCTTTTGCCCTGCGTAGTGTTCTGAGCAGCGGGTAGAACCAGGCAGAGAATTCCCGGCTAGCAGCTTCCCTGTGGCCGGGAAGTGCAAACGTACACGTTTTCGGCCGAAAACGCGTTTTCCGGCGAAAACGCACACCACGGCTCTTTCTGAGAAAAAGCAAGCACGGAGGACGAGAATCGCTTTTGCCCTGCGTAGCGTTCCGGGCAGCGGGTAGAACCAGGTAGAGAATTCCCGTCTAGCAGCTTCCCTGTGGCCGGGAAGTGCAAACGTACACGTTTTCGGCCGAAAACGCGTTTTCCGGCGAAAACGCACACCACGGCTCTTTCTGAGAAAAAGCAAGCACGGAGGACGAGAATCGCTTTTGCCCTGCGTAGCGTTCTGAGCAGCGGGTAGAAATAGGCAGCGAATTGCCTGCTAGCAGCTTCCCTGTGGCCGGGAAGTGCAAACGTACAGGTTTTCGGCCGAAAACGCGTTTTCCGGCGAAAAAGCACCCCATGGCTCTTTCTGAGAAAAAGCAAGCACGGAGGACGAGAATCGCTTTTGCCCTGCGTAGCGTTCCGGGCAGCGGGTAGAACCAGGCAGAGAATTCCCGGCTAGCAGCTTCCCTGTGGCGGGGAAGTGCAAACGTACACGTTTTCGGCCGAAAACGCGTTTTCCGGCGAAAACGCACACCACGGCTCTTTCTGAGAAAAAGCAAGCACGGAGGACGAGAATCGCTTTTGCCCTGCGTAGCGTTCCTGGCAGCGGGTAGAACCAGGCAGAGAATTCCCGGCTAGCAGCTTCCCTGTGGCCGGGAAGTGCAAACGTACACGTTTTCGGCCGAAAACGCGTTTTCCGGCGAAAACGCACACCACGGCTCTTTCTGAGAAAAAGCAAGCACGGAGGACGAGAATCGCTTTTGCCCTGCGTAGCGTTCCGGGCAGCGGGTAGAACCAGGCAGAGAATTCCAGGCTAGCAGCTTCCCTGTGGCCGGGAAGTGCAAACGTACACGTTTTCGGCCGAAAACGCGTTTTCCTGCGAAAACGCACACCACGGCTCTTTCTGAGAAAAAGCAAGCACGGAGGACGAGAATCGCTTTTGCCCTGCGTAGCGTTCCCGGCAGCGGGTAGAATCAGGCAGAGAATTCCCGTCTAGCAGCTTCCCTGTGGTGGGGAAGTGCAAACGTACACGTTTTTGGCCGAAAACGCGTTTTCCGGCGAAAACGCACACCACGGCTCTTTCTGAGAAAAAGCAAGCACGGAGGACGAGAATCGCTTTTGCCCTGCGTAGCGTTCTGAGCAGCGGGTAGAACCAGGCAGAGAATTCCCGGCTAGCAGCTTCCCTGTGGCCGGGAAGTGCAAACGTACACGTTTTCGGCCGAAAACGCGTTTTCCGGCGAAAACGCACACCACGGCTCTTTCTGAGAAAAAGCAAGCACGGAGGACGAGAATCGCTTTTGCCCTGCGTAGTGTTCTGAGCAGCGGGTAGAACCAGGCAGAGAATTCCCGGCTAGCAGCTTCCCTGTGGCCGGGAAGTGCAAACGTACACGTTTTCGGCCGAAAACGCGTTTTCCGGCGAAAACGCACACCACGGCTCTTTCTGAGAAAAAGCAAGCACGGAGGACGAGAATCGCTTTTGCCCTGCGTAGCGTTCCGGGCAGCGGGTAGAACCAGGCAGAGAATTCCCGGCTAGCAGCTTCCCTGTGGCCGGGAAGTGCAAACGTACAGGTTTTCGGCCGAAAACGCGTTTTCCGGCGAAAACGCACACCACGGCTCTTTCTGAGAAAAAGCAAGCACGGAGGACGAGAATCGCTTTTGCCCTGCGTAGCGTTCTGAGCAGCGGGTAGAAATAGGCAGCGAATTGCCGGCTAGCAGCTTCCCTGTGGCCGGGAAGTGCAAACGTACACGTTTCCGGCCGAAAACGCGTTTTCCGGAGAAAAAGCACACCATGGCTCTTTCTGAGAAAAAGCAAGCACGGAGGACGAGAATCGCTTTTGCCCTGCGTAGCGTTCCGGGCAGCGGGTAGAACCAGGTAGAGAATTCCCGTCTAGCAGCTTCCCTGTGGCGGGGAAGTGCAAACGTACACGTTTTCGGCCGAAAACGCGTTTTCCGGCGAAAACGCACACCACGGCTCTTTCTGAGAAAAAGCAAGCACGGAGGACGAGAATCGCTTTTGCCCTGCGTAGCGTTCCGGGCAGCGGGTAGAACCAGGCAGAGAATTCCCGGCTAGCAGCTTCCCTGTGGCCGGGAAGTGCAAACGTACACGTTTTCGGCCGAAAACGCATTTACCGGCGAAAACGCACACCACGGCTCTTTCTGAGAAAAAGCAAGCACGGAGGACGAGAATCGCTTTTGCCCTGCGTAGCGTTCCGGGCAGCGGGTAGAACCAGGCAGAGAATTCCCGTCTAGCAGCTTCCCTGTGGCCGGGAAGTGCAAACGTACACGTTTTCGGCCGAAAACGCGTTTTCCGGCGAAAACGCACACCACGGCTCTTTCTGAGAAAAAGCAAGCACGGAGGACGAGAATCGCTTTTGCCCTGCGTAGTGTTCTGAGCAGCGGGTAGAACCAGGCAGAGAATTCCCGGCTAGCAGCTTCCCTGTGGCCGGGAAGTGCAAACGTACACGTTTTTGGCCGAAAACGCGTTTTCCGGCGAAAACGCACACCACGGCTCTTTCTGAGAAAAAGCAAGCACGGAGGACGAGAATCGCTTTTGCCGTGCGTAGCGTTCCGGGCAGCGGGTAGAACCAGGCAGAGAATTCCCGGCTAGCAGCTTCCCTGTGGCCGGGAAGTGCAAACGTACAGGTTTTCGGCCGAAAACGCGTTTTCCCGCCAAAACGCACACCACGGCTCTTTCTGAGAAAAAGCAAGCACGGAGGACGAGAATCGCTTTTGCCCTGCGTAGCGTTCTGAGCAGCGGGTAGAAATAGGCAGCGAATTGCCGGCTAGCAGCTTCCCTGTGGCCGGGAAGTGCAAACGTACACGTTTCCGGCCGAAAACGCGTTTTCCGGAGAAAAAGCACACCATGGCTCTTTCTGAGAAAAAGCAAGCACGGAGGACGAGAATCGCTTTTGCCCTGCGTAGTGTTCTGAGCAGCGGGTAGAACCAGGCAGAGAATTCCCGGCTAGCAGCTTCCCTGTGGCCGGGAAGTGCAAACGTACACGTTTTCGGCCGAAAACGCGTTTTCCGGCGAAAACGCACACCACGGCTCTTTCTGAGAAAAAGCAAGCACGGAGGACGAGAATCGCTTTTGCCCTGCGTAGCGTTCCGGGCAGCGGGTAGAACCAGGCAGAGAATTCCCGTCTAGCAGCTTCCCTGTGGCCGGGAAGTGCAAACGTACACGTTTTCGGCCGAAAACGCGTTTTCCGGCGAAAACGCACACCACGGCTCTTTCTGAGAAAAAGCAAGCACGGAGGACGAGAATCGCTTTTGCCCTGCGTAGCGTTCTGAGCAGCGGGTAGAAATAGGCAGCGAATTGCCTGCTAGCAGCTTCCCTGTGGCCGGGAAGTGCAAACGTACAGGTTTTCGGCCGAAAACGCGTTTTCCGGCGAAAAAGCACCCCATGGCTCTTTCTGAGAAAAAGCAAGCACGGAGGACGAGAATCGCTTTTGCCCTGCGTAGCGTTCCGGGCAGCGGGTAGAACCAGGCAGAGAATTCCCGGCTAGCAGCTTCCCTGTGGCGGGGAAGTGCAAACGTACACGTTTTCGGCCGAAAACGCGTTTTCCGGCGAAAACGCACACCACGGCTCTTTCTGAGAAAAAGCAAGCACGGAGGACGAGAATCGCTTTTGCCCTGCGTAGCGTTCCTGGCAGCGGGTAGAACCAGGCAGAGAATTCCCGGCTAGCAGCTTCCCTGTGGCCGGGAAGTGCAAACGTACACGTTTTCGGCCGAAAACGCGTTTTCCGGCGAAAACGCACACCACGGCTGTTTCTGAGAAAAAGCAAGCACGGAGGACGAGAATCGCTTTTGCCCTGCGTAGCGTTCCGGGCAGCGGGTAGAACCAGGCAGAGAATTCCAGGCTAGCAGCTTCCCTGTGGCCGGGAAGTGCAAACGTACACGTTTTCGGCCGAAAACGCGTTTTCCTGCGAAAACGCACACCACGGCTCTTTCTGAGAAAAAGCAAGCACGGAGGACGAGAATCGCTTTTGCCCTGCGTAGCGTTCCCGGCAGCGGGTAGAATCAGGCAGAGAATTCCCGTCTAGCAGCTTCCCTGTGGTGGGGAAGTGCAAACGTACACGTTTTTGGCCGAAAACGCGTTTTCCGGCGAAAACGCACACCACGGCTCTTTCTGAGAAAAAGCAAGCACGGAGGACGAGAATCGCTTTTGCCCTGCGTAGCGTTCTGAGCAGCGGGTAGAACCAGGCAGAGAATTCCCGGCTAGCAGCTTCCCTGTGGCCGGGAAGTGCAAACGTACACGTTTTCGGCCGAAAACGCGTTTTCCGGCGAAAAAGCACACCATGGCTCTTTCTGAGAAAAAGCAAGCACGGAGGACGAGAATCGCTTTTGCCCTGCGTAGCGTTCCGGGCAGCGGGTAGAACCAGGCAGAGAATTCCCGTCTAGCAGCTTCCCTGTGGCCGGGAAGTGCAAACGTACACGTTTTCGGCCGAAAACGCGTTTTCCGGCGAAAACGCACACCACGGCTCTTTCTGAGAAAAAGCAAGCACGGAGGACGAGAATCGCTTTTGCCCTGCGTAGCGTTCCGGGCAGCGGGTAGAACCAGGCAGAGAATTCCCGTCTAGCAGCTTCCCTGTGGCCGGGAAGTGCAAACGTACAGGTTTTCGGCCGAAAACGCGTTTTCCCGCGAAAACGCACACCACGGCTCTTTCTGAGAAAAAGCAAGCACGGAGGACGAGAATCGCTTTTGCCCTGCGTAGCGTTCCGGGCAGCGGGTAGAACCAGGCAGAGAATTCCCGGCTAGCAGCTTCCCTGTGGCCGGGAAGTGCAAACGTACACGTTTTCGGCCGAAAACGCATTTACCGGCGAAAACGCACACCACGGCTCTTTCTGAGAAAAAGCAAGCACGGAGGACGAGAATCGCTATTGCCCTGCGTAGCGTTCCGGGCAGCGGGTAGAACCAGGCAGAGAATTCCCGTCTAGCAGCTTCCCTGTGAACGGGAAGTGCAAACGTACACGTTTTCGGCCGAAAACGCGTTTTCCGGCGAAAACGCACACCACGGCTCTTTCTGGGAAAAAGCAAGCACGGAGGACGAGAATCGCTTTTGCCCTGCGTAGCGTTCCGGGCAGCGGGTAGAACCAGGCAGAGAATTCCCGGCTAGCAGCTTCTCTGTGGCCGGGAAGTGCAAACGTACACGTTTTCGGCCGAAAACGCGTTTTCCGGCGAAAACGCACACCATGGCTCTTTCTGAGAAAAAGCAAGCACGGAGGAAGAGAATCGCTTTTGCCCTGCGTAGCGTTCCGGGCAGCGGGTAGAACCAGGCAGAGAATTCCCGGCTAGCAGCTTCCCTGTGGCGGGGAAGTGCAAACGTACACGTTTTCGGCCGAAAACGCGTTTTCCGGCGAAAACGCACACCACGGCTCTTTCTGAGAAAAAGCAAGCACGGAGGACGAGAATCGCTTTTGCCCTGCGTAGCGTTCCGGGCAGCGGGTAGAACCAGGCAGAGAATTCCCGGCTAGCAGCTTCCCTGTGGCGGGGAAGTGCAAACGTACACGTTTTCGGCCGAAAACGCGTTTTCCAGCGAAAACGCACACCACGGCTCTTTCTGAGAAAAAGCAAGCACGGAGGACGAGAATCGCTTTTGCCCTGCGTAGCGTTCCGGGCAGCGGGTAGAACCAGGCAGAGAATTCCCGGCTAGCAGCTTCCCTGTGGCCGGGAAGTGCAAACGTACACGTTTTCGGCCGAAAACGCGTTTTCCCGCGAAAACGCACACCACGGCTCTTTCTGAGAAAAAGCAAGCACGGAGGACGAGAATCGCTTTTGCCCTGCGTAGCGTTCCGGGCAGCGGGTAGAACCAGGCAGAGAATTCCCGGCTAGCAGCTTCCCTGTGGCCGGGAAGTGCAAACGTACACGTTTTCGGCCGAAAACCATTTACCGGCGAAAACGCACACCACGGCTCTTTCTGAGAAAAAGCAAGCACGGAGGACGAGAATCGCTATTGCCCTGCGTAGCGTTCCGGGCAGCGGGTAGAACCAGGCAGAGAATTCCCGTCTAGCAGCTTCCCTGTGAACGGGAAGTGCAAACGTACACGTTTTCGGCCGAAAACGCGTTTTCCGGCGAAAACGCACACCACGGCTCTTTCTGGGAAAAAGCAAGCACGGAGGACGAGAATCGCTTTTGCCCTGCGTAGCGTTCCGGGCAGCGGGTAGAACCAGGCAGAGAATTCCCGGCTAGCAGCTTCCCTGTGGCCGGGAAGTGCAAACGTACACGTTTTCGGCCGAAAACGCGTTTTCCGGCGAAAACGCACACCACGGCTCTTTCTGAGAAAAAGCAAGCACGGAGGACGAGAATCGCTTTTGCCCTGCGTAGTGTTCTGAGCAGCGTGTTGAAACAGGCAGAGAATTCCCGGCTAGCAGCTTCTCTGTGGCCGGGAAGTGCAAACGTACACGTTTTCGGCCGAAAACGCGTTTTGCGGCGAAAACGCACACCATGGCTCTTTCTGAGAAAAAGCAAGCACGGAGGACGAGAATCGCTTTTGCCCTGCGTAGCGTTCCGGGCAGCGGGTAGAACCAGGCAGAGAATTCCCGGCTAGCAGCTTCCCTGTGGCCGGGAAGTGCAAACGTACAGGTTTTCGGCCGAAAACGCGTTTTCCCGCGAAAACGCACACCACGGCTCTTTCTGAGAAAAAGCAAGCACGGAGGACGAGAATCGCTTTTGCCCTGCGTAGCGTTCTGAGCAGCGGGTAGAAATTGGCAGCGAATTGCCGGCTAGCAGCTTCCCTGTGGCCGGGAAGTGCAAACGTACACGTTTCCGGCCGAAAACGCGTTTTCCGGAGAAAAAGCACACCATGGCTCTTTCTGAGAAAAAGCAAGCACGGAGGAAGAGAATCGCTTTTGCCCTGCGTAGCGTTCCGGGCAGCGGGTAGAACCAGGCAGAGAATTCCCGGCTAGCAGCTTCCCTGTGGCGGGGAAGTGCAAACGTACACGTTTTCGGCCGAAAACGCGTTTTCCGGCGAAAACGCACACCACGGCTCTTTCTGAGAAAAAGCAAGCACGGAGGACGAGAATCGCTTTTGCCCTGCGTAGCGTTCCGGGCAGCGGGTAGAACCAGGCAGAGAATTCCCGGCTAGCAGCTTCCCTGTGGCGGGGAAGTGCAAACGTACACGTTTTCGGCCGAAAACGCGTTTTCCAGCGAAAACGCACACCACGGCTCTTTCTGAGAAAAAGCAAGCACGGAGGACGAGAATCGCTTTTGCCCTGCGTAGCGTTCCGGGCAGCGGGTAGAACCAGGCAGAGAATTCCCGGCTAGCAGCTTCCCTGTGGCCGGGAAGTGCAAACGTACACGTTTTCGGCCGAAAACGCGTTTTCCGGCGAAAACGCACACCACGGCTCTTTCTGAGAAAAAGCAAGCACGGAGGACGAGAATCGCTTTTGCCCTGCGTAGCGTTCCGGGCAGCGGGTAGAACCAGGCAGAGAATTCCCGTCTAGCAGCTTCCCTGTGGCGGGGAAGTGCAAACGTACACGTTTTCGGCCGAAAACGCGTTTTCCGGCGAAAACGCACACCACGGCTCTTTCTGAGAAAAAGCAAGCACGGAGGACGAGAATCGCTTTTGCCCTGCGTAGCGTTCCGGGCAGCGGGTAGAACCAGGCAGAGAATTCCCGGCTAGCAGCTTCCCTGTGGCCGGGAAGTGCAAACGTACACGTTTTCGGCCGAAAACGCGTTTTCCGGCGAAAACGCACACCACGGCTCTTTCTGAGAAAAAGCAAGCACGGAGGACGAGAATCGCTTTTGCCCTGCGTAGCGTTCTGAGCAGCGGGTAGAAATAGGCAGCGAATTGCCGACTAGCAGCTTCCCTGTGGCCGGGAAGTGCAAACGTACACGTTTTCGGCCGAAAACGCGTTTTCCGGCGAAAAAGCACACCATGGCTCTTTCTGAGAAAAAGCAAGCACGGAGGACGAGAATCGCTTTTGCCCTGCGTAGCGTTCCGGGCAGCGGGTAGAACCAGGCAGAGAATTCCCGGCTAGCAGCTTCCCTGTGGCCGGGAAGTGCAAACGTACACGTTTTCGGCCGAAAACGCGTTTTCTGGCGAAAACGCACACCACGGCTCTTTCTGAGAAAAAGCAAGCACGGAGGACGAAAATCGCTTTTACCCTGCGTAGCGTTCCGGGCAGCGGGTAGAACCAGGCAGAGAATTCCCGGCTAGCAGCTTCCCTGTGGCCGGGAAGTGCAAACGTACACGTTTTCGGCCGAAAACGCGTTTTCTGGCGAAAACGCACACCACGGCTCTTTCTGAGAAATAGCAAGAACGGAGGACGACAATCGCTTTTGCCCTGCGTAGTGTTCCGGGCAGCGGGTAGAACCAGGCAGAGAATTCCCGGCTAGCAGCTTCCCTGTGGCCGGGAAGTGCAAACGTACACGTTTTCGGCCGAAACGCGTTTTCCGGCGAAAACGCACACCACGGCTCTTTCTGGGAAAAAGCAAGCACGGAGGACGAGAATCGCTTTTGCCCTGCGTAGCGTTCCGGGCAGCGGGTAGAACCAGGCAGAGAATTCCCGGCTAGCAGCTTCCCTGTGGCCGGGAAGTGCAAAAGTACACGTTTTCGGCCGAAAACGCGTTTTCCGGCGAAAACGCACACCACGGCTCTTTCTGAGAAAAAGCAAGCACGGAGGACGAGAATCGCTTTTGCCCTGCGTAGCGTTCCGGGCAGCGGGTAGAACCAGGCAGCGAATTGCCGGCTAGCAGCTTCCCTGTGGCGGGGAAGTGCAAACGTACACGTTTTCGGCCGAAAACGCGTTTTCTGGCGAAAACGCACACCACGGCTCTTTCTGAGAAAAAGCAAGCACGGAGGACGAGAATCGCTTTTGCCCTGCGTAGTGTTCCGTGCAGCGGGTAGAACCAGGCAGAGAATTCCCGGCTAGCAGCTTCCCTGTGGCCGGGAAGTGCAAACGTACACGTTTTCGGCCGAAAACGCGTTTTCCGGCGAAAACGCACACCACGGCTCTTTCTGAGAGAAAGCAAGCACGGAGGACGAGAATCGCTTTTGCCCTGCGTAGCATTCCGTGCAGCGGTAGAACGAGGCAGAGAATTCCCGGCTAGCAGCTTCCCTGTGGCCGGGAAGTGCATACGTACAGGTTTTCGGCCGAAAACGCGTTTTCCGGCGAAAAAGCACACCACGGCTCTTTCTGAGAAAAAGCAAGCACGGAGGACGAGAATCGCTTTTGCCCTGCGTAGCGTTCCGGGCAGCGGGTAGAACCAGGCAGAGAATTCCCGGCTAGCAGCTTCCCTGTGGCCGGGAAGTGCAAACGTACACGTTTTCGGCCGAAAACGCGTTTTCCGGCGAAAACGCACACCACGGCTCTTTCTGAGAAAAAGCAAGCACGGAGGACGAGAATCGCTTTAGCCCTGCGTAGCGTTCCGGGCAGCGGGTAGAACCAGGCAGAGAATTCCTGGCTAGCAGCTTCCCTGTGGCGGGGAAGTGCAAACGTACACGTTTTCGGCCGAAAACGCGTTTTCCCGCGAAAACGCACACCACGGCTCTTTCTGAGAAAAAGAAAGCACGGAGGACGAGAATCGCTTTTGCCCTGCGTAGCGTTCTGAGCAGTGGGTAGAAATAGGGAGCGAATTGCCGGCTAGCAGCTTCCCTGTGGCCGGGAAGTGCAAACGTACACGTTTTCGGCCGAAAACGCGTTTACCGGCGAAAAAGCACACCATGGCTCTTTCTGAGTAAAAGCAAGCACGGAGGACAAGAATCGCTTTTGCCCTGCGTAGCGTTCCGGGCAGCGGGTAGAACCAGGCAGAGAATTCCCGGCTAGCAGCTTCCCTGTGGCGGGGAAGTGCAAACGTACACGTTTTCGGCCGAAAACGCGTTTTCTGGCGAAAACGCACACCACGGCTCTTTCTGAGAAAAAGCAAGCACGGAGGACGAGAATCGCTTTTGCCCTGCGTAGCGTTCCGGGCAGCGGGTAGAACCAGGCAGAGAATTCCCGGCTAGCAGCTTCCCTGTGGCCGGGAAGTGCAAACGTACACGTTTTCGGCCGAAAACGCGTTTTCCGGCGAAAACGCACACCACGGCTCTTTCTGAGAAAAAGCAAGCACGGAGGACGAGAATCGCTTTTGCCCTGCGTAGCGTTCCGGGCAGCGGGTAGAACCAGGCAGAGAATTCCCGGCTAGCAGCTTCCCTGTGGCCGGGAAGTGCAAACGTACACGTTTTCGGCCGAAAACGCGTTTTCCGGCGAAAACGCACACCACGGTCTTTCTGAGAAAAAGCAAGCACGGAGGACGAGAATCGCTTTTGCCCTGCGTAGCGTTCCGGGCAGCGGGTAGAACCAGGCAGAGAATTCCCGGCTAGCAGCTTCCCTGTGGCGGGGAAGTGCAAACGTACACGTTTTCGGCCGAAAACGCGTTTTCCGGCGAAAACGCACACCACGGCTCTTTCTGAGAAAAAGCAAGCACGGAGGACGAGAATCGCTTTTGCCCTGCGTAGAGTTCTGAGCAGCGGGTAGAAATAGGCAGCGAATTGCCGGCTAGCAGCTTCCCTGTGGCCGGGAAGTGCAAACGTACACGTTTTCGGCCGAAAACGCGTTTTCCGGTGAAAACGCACACCACGGCTCTTTCTGAGAAAAAGCAAGCACGGAGGACGAGAATCGCTTTTGCCCTGCGTAGCGTTCCGGGCAGCGGGTAGAACCAGGTAGAGAATTCCCGTCTAGCAGCTTCCCTGTGGCGGGGAAGTGCAAACGTACACGTTTTCGGCCGAAAACGCGTTTTCCGGCGAAAACGCACACCACGGCTCTTTCTGAGAAAAAGCAAGCACGGAGGACGAGAATCGCTTTTGCCCTGCGTAGCGTTCCGGGCAGCGGGTAGAACCAGGCAGAGAATTCCCGGCTAGCAGCTTCCCTGTGGCCGGGAAGTGCAAACGTACACGTTTTCGGCCGAAAACGCGTTTTCCGGCGAAGACGCACACCACGGCTCTTTCTGAGAAAAAGCAAGCACGGAGGACGAGAATCGCTTTTGCCCTGCGTAGCGTTCCGGGCAGCGGGTAGAACCAGGCAGAGAATTCCCGGCTAGCAGCTTCCCAGTGGCCGGGAAGTGCAAACGTACACGTTTTCGGCCGAAAACGCGTTTTCCGGCGAAAACGCACACCACGGCTCTTTCTGAGAAAAAGCAAGCACGGAGGACGAAAATCGCTTTTGCCCTGCGTAGCGTTCCGGGCAGCGGGTAGAACCAGGCAGAGAATTCCCGGCTAGCAGCTTCCCTGTGGCCGGGAAGTGCAAACGTACACGTTTTCGGCCGAAAACGCGTTTTCCGGCGAAAACGCACACCACGGTCTTTCTGAGAAAAAGCAAGCACGGAGGACGAGAATCGCTTTTGCCCTGCGTAGCGTTCCGGGCAGCGGGTAGAACCAGGCAGAGAATTCCCGGCTAGCAGCTTCCCTGTGGCGGGGAAGTGCAAACGTACACGTTTTCGGCCGAAAACGCGTTTTCCGGCGAAAACGCACACCACGGCTCTTTCTGAGAAAAAGCAAGCACGGAGGACGAGAATCGCTTTTGCCCTGCGTAGAGTTCTGAGCAGCGGGTAGAAATAGGCAGCGAATTGCCGGCTAGCAGCTTCCCTGTGGCCGGGAAGTGCAAACGTACACGTTTTCGGCCGAAAACGCGTTTTCCGGTGAAAACGCACACCACGGCTCTTTCTGAGAAAAAGCAAGCACGGAGGACGAGAATCGCTTTTGCCCTGCGTAGCGTTCCGGGCAGCGGGTAGAACCAGGTAGAGAATTCCCGTCTAGCAGCTTCCCTGTGGCGGGGAAGTGCAAACGTACACGTTTTCGGCCGAAAACGCGTTTTCCGGCGAAAACGCACACCACGGCTCTTTCTGAGAAAAAGCAAGCACGGAGGACGAGAATCGCTTTTGCCCTGCGTAGCGTTCCGGGCAGCGGGTAGAACCAGGCAGAGAATTCCCGGCTAGCAGCTTCCCTGTGGCCGGGAAGTGCAAACGTACACGTTTTCGGCCGAAAACGCGTTTTCCGGCGAAGACGCACACCACGGCTCTTTCTGAGAAAAAGCAAGCACGGAGGACGAGAATCGCTTTTGCCCTGCGTAGCGTTCCGGGCAGCGGGTAGAACCAGGCAGAGAATTCCCGGCTAGCAGCTTCCCAGTGGCCGGGAAGTGCAAACGTACACGTTTTCGGCCGAAAACGCGTTTTCCGGCGAAAACGCACACCACGGCTCTTTCTGAGAAAAAGCAAGCACGGAGGACGAGAATCGCTTTTGCCCTGCGTAGCGTTCCGGGCAGCGGGTAGAACCAGGCAGAGAATTCCCGGCTAGCAGCTTCCCTGTGGCCGGGAAGTGCAAACGTACACGTTTTCGGCCGAAAACGCGTTTTCCGGTGAAAACGCACACCACGGCTCTTTCTGAGAAAAAGCAAGCACGGAGGACGAGAATCGCTTTTGCCCTGCGTAGAGTTCTGAGCAGCGGGTAGAAATAGGCAGCGAATTGCCGGCTAGCAGCTTCCCTGTGGCGGGGAAGTGCAAACGTACACGTTTTCGGCCGAAAACGCGTTTTCTACTGAAAACGCACACCACGGCTCTTTCTGAGAAAAAGCAAGCACGGAGGACGAGAATCGCTTTTGCCCTGCGTAGCGTTCCTGGCAGCGGGTAGAACCAGGCAGAGAATTCCCGTCTAGCAGCTTCCCTGTGGCGGGTAAGTGCAAACGTACACGTTTTCAGCCGAAAACGCGTTTTCCGGCGAAAACGCACACCACGGCTCTTTCTGGGAAAAAGCAAGCACGGAGGACGAGAATCGCTTTTGCCCTGCGTAGCGTTCCGGGCAGCGGGTAGAACCAGGCAGAGAATTCCCGGCTAGCAGCTTCCCTATGGCCGGGAAGTGCAAACGTACACGTTTTCGGCCGAAAACGCGTTTTCTGGCGAAAACGCACACCACGGCTCTTTCTGAGAAAAAGCAAGAACGGAGGACGACAATCGCTTTTGCCCTGCGTAGTGTTCCGGGCAGCGGGTAGAACCAGGCAGAGAATTCCCGGCTAGCAGCTTCCCTGTGGCCGGGAAGTGCAAACGTACACGTTTTCGGCCGAAACGCGTTTTCCGGCGAAAACGCAAACCACGGCTCTTTCTGGGAAAAAGCAAGCACGGAGGACGAGAATCGCTTTTGCCCTGCGTAGCGTTCCGGGCAGCGGGTAGAACCAGGCAGAGAATTCCCGGCTAGCAGCTTCCCTGTGGCCGGGAAGTGCAAAAGTACACGTTTTCGGCCGAAAACGCGTTTTCCGGCGAAAACGCACACCACGGCTCTTTCTGAGAAAAAGCAAGCACGGAGGACGAGAATCGCTTTTGCCCTGCGTAGCGTTCCGGGCAGCGGGTAGAACCAGGCAGCGAATTGCCGGCTAGCAGCTTCCCTGTGGCGGGGAAGTGCAAACGTACACGTTTTCGGCCGAAAACGCGTTTTCTGGCGAAAACGCACACCACGGCTCTTTCTGAGAAAAAGCAAGCACGGAGGACGAGAATCGCTTTTGCCCTGCGTAGTGTTCCGGGCAGCGGGTAGAACCAGGCAGAGAATTCCCGGCTAGCAGCTTCCCTGTGGCCGGGAAGTGCAAACGTACACGTTTTCGGCCGAAAACGCGTTTTCCGGCGAAAACGCACACCACGGCTCTTTCTGAGAGAAAGCAAGCACGGAGGACGAGAATCGCTTTTGCCCTGCGTAGCATTCCGGGCAGCGGTAGAACGAGGCAGAGAATTCCCGGCTAGCAGCTTCCCTGTGGCCGGGAAGTGCATACGTACAGGTTTTCGGCCGAAAACGCGTTTTCCGGCGAAAAAGCACACCACGGCTCTTTCTGAGAAAAAGCAAGCACGGAGGACGAGAATCGCTTTTGCCCTGCGTAGCGTTCCGGGCAGCGGGTAGAACCAGGCAGAGAATTCCCGGCTAGCAGCTTCCCTGTGGCCGGGAAGTGCAAACGTACACGTTTTCGGCCGAAAACGCGTTTTCCCGCGAAAACGCACACCACGGCTCTTTCTGAGAAAAAGAAAGCACGGAAGACGAGAATCGCTTTTGCCCTGCGTAACGTTCTGAGCAGCGGGTAGAAATAGGCAGCGAATTGCCGGCTAGCAGCTTCCCTGTGGCCGGGAAGTGCAAACGTACACGTTTTCGGCCGAAAACGCGTTTTCCGGCGAAAACGCACACCACGGCTCTTTCTGAGAAAAAGCAAGCACGGAGGACGAGAATCGCTTTTGCCCTGCGTAGCGTTCCGGGCAGCGGGTAGAACCAGGCAGAGAATTCCCGGCTAGCAGCTTCCCTGTGGCCGGGAAGTGCAAACGTACAGGTTTTCGGCCGAAAACGCGTTTTCCCGCGAAAACGCACACCACGGCTCTTTCTGAGAAAAAGCAAGCACGGAGGACGAGAATCGCTTTTGCCCTGCGTAGCGTTCCGTGCAGCGGGTAGAACCAGGCAGAGAATTCCCGGCTAGCAGCTTCCCTGTGGCGGGGAAGTGCAAACGTACACGTTTTCGGGCGAAAACGCGTTTTCCCGCGAAAACGCACACCACGGCTCTTTCTGAGAAAAAGCAAGCACGGAGGACGAGAATCGCTTTTGCCCTGCGTAGCGTTCTGAGCAGCGGGTAGAACCAGGCAGAGAATTCCCGGCTAGCAGCTTCCCTGTGGCCGGGAAGTGCAAACGTACACGTTTTCGGCCGAAAAAGCGTTTTCGGCGAAAAAGCACACCATGGCTCTTTCTGAGAAAAAGCAAGCACGGAGGACGAAAATCGCTTTTGCCCTGCGTAGCGTTCCGGGCAGCGGGTAGAACCAGGCAGAGAATTCCCGGCTAGCAGCTTCCCTGTGGCGGGGAAGTGCAAACGTACACGTTTTCGGCCGAAAACGCGTTTTCCGGCGAAAACGCACACCACGGCTCTTTCTGAGAAAAAGCAAGCACCGAGGACGAGAATCTCTTTTGCCCTGCGTAGCGTTCCGGGCAGCGGGTAGAACCAGGCAGAAAATTCCCGGCTAGCAGCTTCCCTGTGGCGGGGAAGTGCAAACGTACGCGTTTTCGGCCGAAAACGCGTTTTCTGGCGAAAACGCACACCACGGCTCTTTCTGAGAAAAAGCAAGCACGGAGGACGAGAATCGCTTTTGCCCTGCGTAGCGTTCCGGGCAGCGGGTAGAACCAGGCAGAGAATTCCCGGCTAGCAGCTTCCCTGTGGCCGGGAAGTGCAAACGTACACGTTTTCGGCCGAAAACGCGTTTTCCGGCGAAAACGCACACCACGGCTATTTCTGAGAAAAAGCAAGCACGGAGGACGAGAATCGCTTTAGCCCTGCGTAGCGTTCCGGGCAGCGGGTAGAACCAGGCAGAGAATTCCTGGCTAGCAGCTTCCCTGTGGCGGGGAAGTGCAAACGTACACGTTTTCGGCCGAAAACGCGTTTTCCCGCGAAAACGCACACCACGGCTCTTTCTGAGAAAAAGAAAGCACGGAGGACGAGAATCGCTTTTGCCCTGCGTAGCGTTCTGAGCAGTGGGTAGAAATAGGCAGCGAATTCCCGGCTAGCAGCTTCCCTGTGGCCGGGAAGTGCAAACGTACACGTTTTCGGCCGAAAACGCGTTTACCGGCGAAAAAGCACACCATGGCTCTTTCTGAGTAAAAGCAAGCACGGAGGACAAGAATCGCTTTTGCCCTGCGTAGCGTTCCTGGCAGCGGGTAGAACCAGGCAGAGAATTCCCGTCTAGCAGCTTCCCTGTGGCGGGGAAGTGCAAACGTACACTTTTTCGGCCGAAAAACGCGTTTTCCGGCGAAAACGCACACCACGGCTCTTTCTGAGAAAAAGCAAGCACGGAAGACGAGAATCGCTTTTGCCCTGCGTAGCGTTCCGGGCAGCGGGTAGAACCAGGCAGAGAATTCCCGGCTAGCAGCTTCCCTGTGGCCGGGAATTGCAAACGTACACGTTTTCGGCCGAAAACTCGTTTTCCGGCGAAAACGTACACCACGGCTCTTTCTGAGAAAAAGCAAGCACGGAGGACGAGAATCGCTTTTGGCCTGCGTAGTGTTCCGGGCAGCGGGTAGAACCAGGCAGAGAATTCCCGGCTAGCAGCTTCCCTGTGGCGGGGAAGTGCAAACGTACACGTTTTCGCCGAAAACGCGTTTTCCGGCGAAAACGCACACCACGGCTCTTTCTGAGAAAAAGCAAGCACGGAGGACGAGAATCGCTTTTGCCCTGCGTAGCGTTCCGGGCAGCGGGTAGAACCAGGCAGAGAATTCCCGGCTAGCAGCTTCCCTGTGGCCGGGAAGTGCAAACGTACACGTTTTCGGCCGAAAACGCGTTTTCCGGCGAAAACGCACACCACGGCTCTTTCTGAGAAAAAGCAAGCACGGAGGACGAGAATCGCTTTTGCCCTGCGTAGCGTTCCGGGCAGCGGGTAGAACCAGGCAGACAATTCCCGTCTAGCAGCTTCCCTGTGGCGGGGAAGTGCAAACGTACACGTTTTCGGCTGAAAACGCGTTTTCCGGCGAAAAAGCACACCACGGCTCTTTCTGAGAAAAAGCAAGCACGGAGGACGAGAATCGCTTTTGCCCTGCGTAGCGTTCCGGGCAGCGGGTAGAACCAGGCAGAGAATTCCCGGCTAGCAGCTTCCCTGTGGCCGGGAAGTGCAAACGTACACGTTTTCGGCCGAAAACGCGTTTTCCGGCGAAAACGCACACCACGGCTCTTTCTGAGAAAAAGCAAGCACGGAGGACGAGAATCGCTTTTGCCCTGCGTAGCGTTCCGGGCAGCGGGTAGAACCAGGCAGAGAATTCCCGGCTAGCAGCTTCCCTGTGGCGGGGAAGTGCAAACGTACACGTTTTCGGCCGAAAACGCGTTTTCCGGCGAAAACGCACACCACGGCTCTTTCTGAGAAAAAGCAAGCACGGAGGACGAGAATCGCTTTTGCCCTGCGTAGCGTTCTGAGCAGCGGGTAGAAATAGGCAGCGAATTGCCGGCTAGCAGCTTCCCTGTGGCCGGGAAGTGCAAACGTACATGTTTTCGTCCGAAAACGCGTTTTCCGGCGAAAAAGCACACCATGGCTCTTTCTGAGAAAAAGCAAGCACGGAGGACGAGAATCGTTTTTGCCCTGCGTAGCGTTCCTGGCAGCGGGTAGAACCAGGCAGAGAATTCCCGTCTAGCAGCTTCCCTGTGGCGGGGAAGTGCAAACGTACACGTTTTCAGCCGAAAACGCTTTTTCTAGCGAAAAAGCACACCATGGCTCTTTCTGAGAAAAAGCAAGCACGGAGGACGAGAATCGCTTTTGCCCTGCGTAGTGTTCCGGGCAGCGGGTAGAACCAGGCAGAGAATTCCCGTCTAGCAGCTTCCCTGTGGCCGGGAAGTGCAAACGTACAAGTTTTCGGCCGAAAACGCGTTTTCCGGCGAAAACGCACACCACGGCTCTTTCTGAGAAAAAGCAAGCACGGAGGACGAGAATCGCTTTTGCCCTGCGTAGCGTTCCGGGCAGCGGGTAGAACCAGGCAGAGAATTCCCGGCTAGCAGCTTCCCTGTGGCCGGGAAGTGCAAACGTACACGTTTTCGGCCGAAAACGCGTTTTCTGGCGAAAACGCACACCACGGCTCTTTCTGAGAAAAAGCAAGCACGGAGGACGAGAATCGCTTTTGCCCTGCGTAGCGTTCCGGGCAGCGGGTAGAACGAGGCAGAGAATTCCCGGCTAGCAGCTTCCCTGTGGCCGGGAAGTGCAAACGTACACGTTTTCGGCCGAAAACGCGTTTTCCGGCGAAAACGCACACCACGGCTCTTTCTGAGAAAAAGCAAGCACGGAGGACGAGAATCGCTTTTGCCCTGCGTAGTGTTCCGGGCAGCGGGTAGAACCAGGCAGAGAATTCCCGGCTAGCAGCTTCCCTGTGGCCGGGAAGTGCAAACGTACACGTTTTCGGCCGAAAACGCGTTTTCCGGCGAAAACGCACACCACGGCTCTTTCTGAGAGAAAGCAAGCACGGAGGACGAGAACCGCTTTTGCCCTGCGTAGCGTTCCGGGCAGCGGGTAGAACCAGGCAGAGAATTCCCGGCTAGCAGCTTCCCTGTGGCGGGGAAGTGCAAACGTACACGTTTTCGGCCGAAAACGCGTTTTCCCGCGAAAACGCACACCACGGCTCTTTCTGAGAAAAAGAAAGCACGGAGGACGAGAATCGCTTTTGCCCTGCGTAGCGTTCTGAGCAGTGGGTAGAAATAGGCAGCGAATTGCCGGCTAGCAGCTTCCCTGTGGCCGGGAAGTGCAAACGTACACGTTTTCGGCCGAAAACACGTTTACCGGCGAAAAAGCACACCATGGCTCTTTCTGGGAAAAAGCAAGCACGGAGGACGAGAATCGCTTTTGCCCTGCGTAGCGTTCCGGGCAGCGGGTAGAACCAGGCAGAGAATTCCCGGCTAGCAGCTTCCCTGTGGCCGGGAAGTGCAAACGTACACGTTTTCGGCCGAAAACGCGTTTTCCGGCGAAAACGCACACCACGGCTATTTCTGAGAAAAAGCAAGCACGGAGGACGAGAATCGCTTTAGCCCTGCGTAGCGTTCCGGGCAGCGGGTAGAACCAGGCAGAGAATTCCTGGCTAGCAGCTTCCCTGTGGCGGGGAAGTGCAAACGTACACGTTTTCGGCCGAAAACGCGTTTTCCCGCGAAAACGCACACCACGGCTCTTTCTGAGAAAAAGAAAGCACGGAGGACGAGAATCGCTTTTGCCCTGCGTAGCGTTCTGAGCAGTGGGTAGAAATAGGCAGCGAATTGCCGGCTAGCAGCTTCCCTGTGGCCGGGAAGTGCAAACGTACACGTTTTCGGCCGAAAACGCGTTTACCGGCGAAAAAGCACACCATGGCTCTTTCTGAGTAAAAGCAAGCACGGAGGACAAGAATCGCTTTTGCCCTGCGTAGCGTTCCTGGCAGCGGGTAGAACCAGGCAGAGAATTCCCGTCTAGCAGCTTCCCTGTGGCGGGGAAGTGCAATCGTACACTTTTTCGGCCGAAAAACGCGTTTTCCGGCGAAAACGCACACCACGGCTCTTTCTGAGAAAAAGCAAGCACGGAAGACGAGAATCGCTTTTGCCCTGCGTAGCGTTCCGGGCAGCGGGTAGAACCAGGCAGAGAATTCCCGGCTAGCAGCTTCCCTGTGGCCGGGAATTGCAAACGTACACGTTTTCGGCCGAAAACTCGTTTTCCGGCGAAAACGTACACCACGGCTCTTTCTGAGAAAAAGCAAGCACGGAGGACGAGAATCGCTTTTGGCCTGCGTAGCGTTCCGGGCAGCGGGTAGAACCAGGCAGAGAATTCCCGGCTAGCAGCTTCCCTGTGGCGGGGAAGTGCAAACGTACACGTTTTCGGCCGAAAACGCGTTTACCGGCGAAAACGCACACCACGGCTCTTTCTGAGAAAAAGCAAGCACGGAGGACGAGAATCGCTTTTGCCCTGCGTAGCGTTCCGGGCAGCGGGTAGAACCAGGCAGAGAATTCCCGGCTAGCAGCTTCCCTGTGGCGGGGAAGTGCAAACGTACACGTTTTCGCCGAAAACGCGTTTTCCGGCGAAAACGCACACCACGGCTCTTTCTGAGAAAAAGCAAGCACGGAGGACGAGAATCGCTTTTGCCCTGCGTAGCGTTCCGGGCAGCGGGTAGAACCAGGCAGAGAATTCCCGGCTAGCAGCTTCCCTGTGGCCGGGAAGTGCAAACGTACACGTTTTCGGCCGAAAACGCGTTTTCCGGCGAAAACGCACACCACGGCTCTTTCTGAGAAAAAGCAAGCACGGAGGACGAGAATCGCTTTTGCCCTGCGTAGCGTTCCGGGCAGCGGGTAGAACCAGGCAGAGAATTCCCGTCTAGCAGCTTCCCTGTGGCGGGGAAGTGCAAACGTACATGTTTTCGGCTGAAAACGCGTTTTCCGGCGAAAAAGCACACCACGGCTCTTTCTGAGAAAAAGCAAGCACGGAGGACGAGAATCGCTTTTGCCCTGCGTAGCGTTCCGGGCAGCGGGTAGAACCAGGCAGAGAATTCCCGGCTAGCAGCTTCCCTGTGGCCGGGAAGTGCAAACGTACACGTTTTCGCCGAAAACGCGTTTTCCGGCGAAAACGCACACCACGGCTCTTTCTGAGAAAAAGCAAGCACGGAGGACGAGAATCGCTTTTGCCCTGCGTAGCGTTCCGGGCAGCGGGTAGAACCAGGCAGAGAATTCCCGGCTAGCAGCTTCCCTGTGGCCGGGAAGTGCAAACGTACACGTTTTCGGCCGAAAACGCGTTTTCCGGCGAAAACGCACACCACGGCTCTTTCTGAGAAAAAGCAAGCACGGAGGACGAGAATCGCTTTTGCCCTGCGTAGCGTTCCGGGCAGCGGGTAGAACCAGGCAGAGAATTCCCGGCTAGCAGCTTCCCTGTGGCGGGGAAGTGCAAACGTACACGTTTTCGGCCGAAAACGCGTTTTCCGGCGAAAACGAACACCACGGCTCTTTCTGAGAAAAAGCAAGCACGGAGGACGAGAATCGCTTTTGCCCTGCGTAGCGTTCTGAGCAGCGGGTAGAAATAGGCAGCGAATTGCCGGCTAGCAGCTTCCCTGTGGCCGGGAAGTGCAAACGTACATGTTTTCGTCCGAAAACGCGTTTTCCGGCGAAAAAGCACACCATGGCTCTTTCTGAGAAAAAGCAAGCACGGAGGACGAGAATCGTTTTTGCCCTGCGTAGCGTTCCTGGCAGCGGGTAGAACCAGGCAGAGAATTCCCGTCTAGCAGCTTCCCTGTGGCGGGGAAGTGCAAACGTACACGTTTTCAGCCGAAAACGCTTTTTCTAGCGAAAAAGCACACCATGGCTCTTTCTGAGAAAAAGCAAGCACGGAGGACGAGAATCGCTTTTGCCCTGCGTAGTGTTCCGGGCAGCGGGTAGAACCAGGCAGAGAATTCCCGTCTAGCAGCTTCCCTGTGGCCGGGAAGTGCAAACGTACAAGTTTTCGGCCGAAAACGCGTTTTCCGGCGAAAACGCACACCACGGCTCTTTCTGAGAAAAAGCAAGCACGGAGGACGAGAATCGCTTTTGCCCTGCGTAGCGTTCCGGGCAGCGGGTAGAACCAGGCAGAGAATTCCCGGCTAGCAGCTTCCCTGTGGCCGGGAAGTGCAAACGTACACGTTTTCGGCCGAAAACACGTTTACCGGCGAAAAAGCACACCATGGCTCTTTCTGGGAAAAAGCAAGCACGGAGGACGAGAATCGCTTTTGCCCTGCGTAGCGTTCCTGGCAGCGGGTAGAACCAGGCAGAGAATTCCCGTCTAGCAGCTTCCCTGTGGCGGGGAAGTGCAAACGTACACGTTTTCGGCCGAAAACGCGTTTTCCGGCGAAAACGCACACCACGGCTCTTTCTGAGAAAAAGCAAGCACGGAGGACGAGAACCGCTTTTGCCCTGCGTAGCGTTCCGGGCAGCGGGTAGAACCAGGCAGAGAATTCCCGGCTAGCAGCTTCCCTGTGGCGGGGAAGTGCAAACGTACACGTTTTCGGCCGATAACGCGTTTTCCGGCGAAAACGCACACCACGGCTCTTTCTGAGAAAAAGCAAGCACGGAGGACGAGAATCGCTTTTGCCCTGCGTAGCGTTCCGGGCAGCGGGTAGAACCAGGCAGAGAATTCCCGTCTAGCAGCTTCCCTGTGGCCGGGAAGTGCAAACGTACACGTTTTCGGCCGAAAACGCGTTTACCGGCGAAAACGCACACCACGGCTCTTTCTGAGAAAAAGCAAGCACGGAGGACGAGAATCGCTTTTGCCCTGCGTAGCGTTCCGGGCAGCGGGTAGAACCAGGCAGAGAATTCCCGTCTAGCAGCTTCCCTGTGGCCGGGAAGTGCAAACGTACACGTTTTCGGCCGAAAACGCGTTTACCGGCGAAAACGCACACCACGGCTCTTTCTGAGAAAAAGCAAGCACGGAGGACGAGAATCGCTTTTGCCCTGCGTAGCGTTCCGGGCAGCGGGTAGAACCAGGCAGAGAATTCCCGGCTAGCAGCTTCCCTGTGGCCGGGAAGTGCAAACGTACACGTTTTCGGCCGAAAACGCGTTTACCGGCGAAAACGCACACCACGGCTCTTTCTGAGAAAAAGCAAGCACGGAGGACGAGAATCGCTTTTGCCCTGCGTAGCGTTCCGGGCAGCGGGTAGAACCAGGCAGAGAATTCCCGGCTAGCAGCTTCCCTGTGGCCGGGAAGTGCAAACGTACACGTTTTCGACCGAAAACGCGTTTTCCCGCGAAAACGCACACCACGGCTCTTTCTGAGAAAAAGCAAGCACGGAGGACGAGAATCGCTTTTGCCCTGCGTAGCGTTCCGGGCAGCGGGTAGAACCAGGCAGAGAATTCCCGGCTAGCAGCTTCCCTGTGGCCGGGAAGTGCAAACGTACAGGTTTTCGGCCGAAAACGCGTTTTCCCGCGAAAACGCACACCACGGCTCTTTCTGAGAAAAAGCAAGCACGGAGGACGCGAATCGCTTTTGCCCTGCGTAGCGTTCCGGGCAGCGGGTAGAACCAGGCAGAGAATTCCCGGCTAGCAGCTTCCCTGTGGCCGGGAAGTGCAAACGTACACGTTTTCGGCCGAAAACGCGTTTTCCGGCGAAAACGCACACCACGGTCTTTCTGAGAAAAAGCAAGCACGGAGGACGAGAATCGCTTTTGCCCTGCGTAGCGTTCCGGGCAGCGGGTAGAACCAGGCAGAGAATTCCCGGCTAGCAGCTTCCCTGTGGCGGGGAAGTGCAAACGTACACGTTTTCGGCCGAAAACGCGTTTTCCGGCGAAAACGCACACCACGGCTCTTTCTGAGAAAAAGCAAGCACGGAGGACGAGAATCGCTTTTGCCCTGCGTAGAGTTCTGAGCAGCGGGTAGAAATAGGCAGCGAATTCCCGTCTAGCAGCTTCCCTGTGGCCGGGAAGTGCAAACGTACACGTTTTCGGCCGAAAACGTGTTTTCCGGCGAAAACGCACACCACGGCTCTTTCTGAGAAAAAGCAAGCACGGAGGACGAGAATCGCTTTTGCCCTGCGTAGCGTTCCGGGCAGCTGGTAGAACCAGGCAGAGAATTCCCGGCTAGCAGCTTCCCTGTGGCCGGGAAGTGCAAACGTACACGTTTTCGGCCGAAAACGCGTTTTCCCGCGAAAACGCACACCACGGCTCTTTCTGAGAAAAAGCAAGCACGGAGGACGAGAATCGCTTTTGCCCTGCGTAGCGTTCCGGGCAGCGGGTAGAACCAGGCAGAGAATTCCCGGCTAGCAGCTTCCCTGTGGCCGGGAAGTGCAAACATACACGTTTTCGGCCGAAAACGCGTTTACCGGCGAAAACGCACACCACGGCTCTTTCTGAGAAAAAGCAAGCACGGAGGACGAGAATCGCTTTTGCCCTGCGTAGCGTTCCGGGCAGCGGGTAGAACCAGGCAGAGAATTCCCGGCTAGCAGCTTCCCTGTGGCCGGGAAGTGCAAACGTACACGTTTTCGGCCGAAAACGCGTTTTCCGGCGAAGACGCACACCACGGCTCTTTCTGAGAAAAAGCAAGCACGGAGGACGAGAATCGCTTTTGCCCTGCGTAGCGTTCCGGGCAGCGGGTAGAACCAGGCAGAGAATTCCCGGCTAGCAGCTTCCCTGTGGCGGGGAAGTGCAAACGTACACGTTTTCGGCCGAAAACGCGTTTACCGGCGAAAACGCACACCACGGCTCTTTCTGAGAAAAAGCAAGCACGGAGGACGAGAATCGCTTTTGCCCTGCGTAGCGTTCCGGGCAGCGGGTAGAACCAGGCAGCGAATTCCCGTCTAGCAGCTTCCCTGTGGCCGGGAAGTGCAAACGTACACGTTTTCGGCCGAAAACGCGTTTTCTAGCGAAAACGCACACCACGGCTCTTTCTGAGAAAAAGCAAGCACGGAGGACGAGAATCGCTTTTGCCCTGCGTAGCGTTCCTGGCAGCGGGTAGAACCAGGCAGAGAATTCCCGTCTAGCAGCTTCCCTGTGGCGGGGAAGTGCAAACGTACACGTTTTCGGCCGAAAACGCGTTTTCCGGCGAAAACGCACACCACGGCTCTTTCTGGGAAAAAGCAAGCACGGAGGACGAGAATCGCTTTTGCCCTGCGTAGCGTTCCGGGCAGCGGGTAGAACCAGGCAGAGAATTCCCGGCTAGCAGCTTCCCTGTGGCCGGGAAGTGCAAACGTACACGTTTTCGGCCGAAAACGCGTTTTCCCGCGAAAACGCACACCACGGCTCTTTCTGAGAAAAAGCAAGCACGGAGGACGAAAATCGCTTTTGCCCTGCGTAGCGTTCCGGGCAGCGGGTAGAACCAGGCAGAGAATTCCCGGCTAGCAGCTTCCCTGTGGCCGGGAAGTGCAAACGTACACGTTTTCGGCCGAAAACGCGTTTTCTGGCGAAAACGCACACCACGGCTCTTTCTGAGAAAAAGCAAGCACGGAGGACGAGAATCGCTTTTGCCCTGCGTAGCGTTCCTGGCAGCGGGTAGAACCAGGCAGAGAATTCCCGTCTAGCAGCTTCCCTGTGGCGGGGAAGTGCAAACGTACACGTTTTCGGCCGAAAACGCGTTTACCGGCGAAAACGCACACCACGGCTCTTTCTGAGAAAAAGCAAGCACGGAGGACGAGAATCGCTTTTGCCCTGCGTAGCGTTCCTGGCAGCGGGTAGAACCAGGCAGAGAATTCCCGTCTAGCAGCTTCCCTGTGGCGGGGAAGTGCAAACGTACACGTTTTCGGCCGAAAACTCGTTTACCGGCGAAAACGCACACCACGGCTCTTTCTGAGAAAAAGCAAGCACGGAGGACGAGAATCGCTTTTGCCCTGCGTAGCGTTCCGGGCAGCGGGTAGAACCAGGCAGAGAATTCCCGGCTAGCAGCTTCCCTGTGGCCGGGAAGTGCAAACGTACACGTTTTCGCCGAAAACGCGTTTTCCGGCGAAAACGCACACCACGGCTCTTTCTGAGAAAAAGCAAGCACGGAGGACGAGAATCGCTTTTGCCCTGCGTAGCGTTCCGGGCAGCGGGTAGAACCAGGCAGAGAATTCCCGGCTAGCAGCTTCCTGTGGCCGGGAAGTGCAAACGTACACGTTTTCGGCCGAAAACGCGTTTTCCGGCGAAAACGCACACCACGGCTCTTTCTGAGAAAAAGCAAGCACGGAGGACGAGAATCGCTTTTGCCCTGCGTAGCGTTCCGGGCAGCGGGTAGAACCAGGCAGAGAATTCCCGGCTAGCAGCTTCCCTGTGGCCGGGAAGTGCAAACGTACACGTTTTCGGCCGAAAACGCGTTTTCCGGCGAAAACGCACACCACGGCTCTTTCTGAGAAAAAGCAAGCACGGAGGACGCGAATCGCTTTTGCCCTGCGTAGCGTTCCGGGCAGCGGGTAGAACCAGGCAGAGAATTCCCGGCTAGCAGCTTCCCTGTGGCGGGGAAGTGCAAACGTACACGTTTTCGGCCGAAAACGCGTTTTCCGGCGAAAACGCACACCACGGTCTTTCTGAGAAAAAGCAAGCACGGAGGACGAGAATCGCTTTTGCCCTGCGTAGAGTTCTGAGCAGCGGGTAGAAATAGGCAGCGAATTCCCGTCTAGCAGCTTCCCTGTGGCCGGGAAGTGCAAACGTACACGTTTTCGGCCGAAAACGTGTTTTCCGGCGAAAACGCACACCACGGCTCTTTCTGAGAAAAAGCAAGCACGGAGGACGAGAATCGCTTTTGCCCTGCGTAGCGTTCCGGGCAGCGGGTAGAACCAGGCAGAGAATTCCCGGCTAGCAGCTTCCCTGTGGCCGGGAAGTGCAAACGTACACGTTTTCGGCCGAAAACGCGTTTTCCCGCGAAAACGCACACCACGGCTCTTTCTGAGAAAAAGCAAGCACGGAGGACGAGAATCGCTTTTGCCCTGCGTAGCGTTCCGGGCAGCGGGTAGAACCAGGCAGAGAATTCCCGGCTAGCAGCTTCCCTGTGGCCGGGAAGTGCAAACGTACACGTTTTCGGCCGAAAACGCCTTTTCCCGCGAAAACGCACACCACGGCTCTTTCTGAGAAAAAGCAAGCACGGAGGACGAAAATCGCTTTTGCCCTGCGTAGCGTTCCGGGCAGCGGGTAGAACCAGGCAGAGAATTCCCGGCTAGCAGCTTCCCTGTGGCCGGGAAGTGCAAACGTACACGTTTTCGGCCGAAAACGCTTTTTCTGGCGAAAACGCACACCACGGCTCTTTCTGAGAAAAAGCAAGAACGGAGGACGACAATCGCTTTTGCCCTGCGTAGCGTTCCGGGCAGCGGGTAGAACCACGCAGAGAATTCCCGGCTAGCAGCTTCCCTGTGGCCGGGAAGTGCAAACGTACACGTTTTCGGCCGAAAAGCGTTTTCCGGCGAAAACGCACACCACGGCTCTTTCTGAGAAAAAGCAAGCACGGAGGACGAGAATCGCTTTTGCCCTGCGTAGCGTTCCGGGCAGCGGGTAGAACCAGGCAGAGAATTCCCGGCTAGCAGCTGCCCTGTGGCCGGGACGTGCAAACGTACACGTTTTCGGCCGAAAACGCGTTTTCCCGCGAAAACGCACACCACGGCTCTTTCTGAGAAAAAGCAAGCACGGAGGACGAGAATCGCTTTTGCCCTGCGTAGCGTTCCGGGCAGCGGGTAGAACCAGGCAGAGAATTCCCGGCTAGCAGCTTCCCTGTGGCCGGGAAGTGCAAACGTACACGTTTTCGGCCGAAAACGCGTTTTCCGGCGAAAACGCACACCACGGCTCTTTCTGAGAAAAAGCAAGCACGGAGGACGAGAATCGCTTTTGCCCTGCGTAGAGTTCTGAGCAGCGGGTAGAAATAGGCAGCGAATTCCCGTCTAGCAGCTACCCTGTGGCCGGGAAGTGCAAACGTACACGTTTTCGGCCGAAAACGTGTTTTCCGGCGAAAACGCACACCACGGCTCTTTCTGAGAAAAAGCAAGCACGGAGGACGAGAATCGCTTTTGCCCTGCGTAGCGTTCCGGGCAGCGGGTAGAACCAGGCAGAGAATTCCCGGCTAGCAGCTTCCCTGTGTCCGGGAAGTGCAAACGTACACGTTTTCGGCCGAAAACGCGTTTTCCCGCGAAAACGCACACCACGGCTCTTTCTGAGAAAAAGCAAGCACGGAGGACGAGAATCGCTTTTGCCCTGCGTAGCGTTCCTGGCAGCGGGTAGAACCAGGCAGAGAATTCCCGTCTAGCAGCTTCCCTGTGGCGGGGAAGTGCAAACGTACACGTTTTCGGCCGAAAACGCGTTTACCGGCGAAAACGCACACCACGGCTCTTTCTGAGAAAAAGCAAGCACGGAGGACGAGAATCGCTTTTGCCCTGCGTAGCGTTCCTGGCAGCGGGTAGAACCAGGCAGAGAATTCCCGTCTAGCAGCTTCCCTGTGGCGGGGAAGTGCAAACGTACACGTTTTCGGCCGAAAACGCGTTTACCGGCGAAAACGCACACCACGGCTCTTTCTGAGAAAAAGCAAGCACGGAGGACGAGAATCGCTTTTGCCCTGCGTAGCGTTCCGGGCAGCGGGTAGAACCAGGCAGAGAATTCCCGGCTAGCAGCTTCCCTGTGGCCGGGAAGTGCAAACGTACACGTTTTCGCCGAAAACGCGTTTTCCGGCGAAAACGCACACCACGGCTCTTTCTGAGAAAAAGCAAGCACGGAGGACGAGAATCGCTTTTGCCCTGCGTAGCGTTCCGGGCAGCGGGTAGAACCAGGCAGAGAATTCCCGGCTAGCAGCTTCCCTGTGGCCGGGAAGTGCAAACGTACACGTTTTCGGCCGAAAACGCGTTTTCCGGCGAAAACGCACACCACGGCTCTTTCTGAGAAAAAGCAAGCACGGAGGACGAGAATCGCTTTTGCCCTGCGTAGCGTTCCGGGCAGCGGGTAGAACCAGGCAGAGAATTCCCGGCTAGCAGCTTCCCTGTGGCCGGGAAGTGCAAACGTACACGTTTTCGGCCGAAAACGCGTTTTCCGGCGAAAACGCACACCACGGCTCTTTCTGAGAAAAAGCAAGCACGGAGGACGAGAACCGCTTTTGCCCTGCGTAGCGTTCCGGGCAGCGGGTAGAACCAGGCAGAGAATTCCCGGCTAGCAGCTTCCCTGTGGCGGGGAAGTGCAAACGTACACGTTTTCGGCCGAAAACGCGTTTTCCGGCGAAAACGCACACCACGGTCTTTCTGAGAAAAAGCAAGCACGGAGGACGAGAATCGCTTTTGCCCTGCGTAGCGTTCCGGGCAGCGGGTAGAACCAGGCAGAGAATTCCCGGCTAGCAGCTTCCCTGTGGCCGGGAAGTGCAAACGTACACGTTTTCGGCCGAAAACGCGTTTTCCCGCGAAAACGCACACCACGGCTCTTTCTGAGAAAAAGCAAGCACGGAGGACGAGAATCGCTTTTGCCCTGCGTAGAGTTCTGAGCAGCGGGTAGAAATAGGCAGCGAATTCCCGTCTAGCAGCTTCCCTGTGGCCGGGAAGTGCAAACGTACACGTTTTCGGCCGAAAACGTGTTTTCCGGCGAAAACGCACACCACGGCTCTTTCTGAGAAAAAGCAAGCACGGAGGACGAGAATCGCTTTTGCCCTGCGTAGCGTTCCGGGCAGCGGGTAGAACCAGGCAGAGAATTCCCGGCTAGCAGCTTCCCTGTGGCCGGGAAGTGCAAACGTACACGTTTTCGGCCGAAAACGCGTTTTCCCGCGAAAACGCACACCACGGCTCTTTCTGAGAAAAAGCAAGCACGGAGGACGAGAATCGCTTTTGCCCTGCGTAGCGTTCCGGGCAGCGGGTAGAACCAGGCAGAGAATTCCCGGCTAGCAGCTTCCCTGTGGCCGGGAAGTGCAAACATACACGTTTTCGGCCGAAAACGCGTTTACCGGCGAAAACGCACACCACGGCTCTTTCTGAGAAAAAGCAAGCACGGAGGACGAGAATCGCTTTTGCCCTGCGTAGCGTTCCGGGCAGCGGGTAGAACCAGGCAGAGAATTCCCGGCTAGCAGCTTCCCTGTGGCCGGGAAGTGCAAACGTACACGTTTTCGGCCGAAAACGCGTTTTCCGGCGAAGACGCACACCACGGCTCTTTCTGAGAAAAAGCAAGCACGGAGGACGAGAATCGCTTTTGCCCTGCGTAGCGTTCCGGGCAGCGGGTAGAACCAGGCAGAGAATTCCCGGCTAGCAGCTTCCCTGTGGCGGGGAAGTGCAAACGTACACGTTTTCTGCCGAAAACGCGTTTACCGGCGAAAACGCACACCACGGCTCTTTCTGAGAAAAAGCAAGCACGGAGGACGAGAATCGCTTTTGCCCTGCGTAGCGTTCCGGGCAGCGGGTAGAACCAGGCAGAGAATTCCCGGCTAGCAGCTTCCCTGTGGCCGGGAAGTGCAAACGTACACGTTTTCGGCCGAAAACGCGTTTTCTAGCGAAAACGCACACCACGGCTCTTTCTGAGAAAAAGCAAGCACGGAGGACGAGAATCGCTTTTGCCCTGCGTAGCGTTCCTGGCAGCGGGTAGAACCAGGCAGAGAATTCCCGTCTAGCAGCTTCCCTGTGGCGGGGAAGTGCAAACGTAGACGTTTTCGGCCGAAAACGCGTTTTCCGGCGAAAACGCACACCACGGCTCTTTCTGAGAAAAAGCAAGCACGGAGGACGAAAATCGCTATTGCCCTGCGTAGCGTTCCGGGCAGCGGGTAGAACCAGGCAGAGAATTCCCGGCTAGCAGCTTCCCTGTGGCCGGGAAGTGCAAACGTACACGTTTTCGGCCGAAAACGCGTTTTCTGGCGAAAACGCACACCACGGCTCTTTCTGAGAAAAAGCAAGAACGGAGGACGACAATCGCTTTGCCCTGCGTAGCGTTCCGGGCAGCGGGTAGAACCACGCAGAGAATTCCCGGCTAGCAGCTTCCCTGTGGCCGGGAAGTGCAAACGTACACGTTTTCGGCCGAAAACGCGTTTTCCGGCGAAAACGCACACCACGGCTCTTTCTGAGAAAAAGCAAGCACGGAGGACGAGAACCGCTTTTGCCCTGCGTAGCGTTCCGGGCAGCGGGTAGAACCAGGCAGAGAATTCCCGGCTAGCAGCTTCCCTGTGGCGGGGAAGTGCAAACGTACACGTTTTCGGCCGAAAACGCGTTTTCCGGCGAAAACGCACACCACGGCTCTTTCTGAGAAAAAGCAAGCACGGAGGACGAGAACCGCTTTTGCCCTGCGTAGCGTTCCGGGCAGCGGGTAGAACCAGGCAGAGAATTCCCGGCTAGCAGCTTCCCTGTGGCCGGGAAGTGCAAACGTACACGTTTTCGGCCGAAAACGCGTTTTCCGGCGAAGACGCACACCACGGCTCTTTCTGAGAAAAAGCAAGCACGGAGGACGAGAATCGCTTTTGCCCTGCGTAGCGTTCCGGGCAGCGGGTAGAACCAGGCAGAGAATTCCCGGCTAGCAGCTTCCCTGTGGCGGGGAAGTGCAAACGTACACGTTTTCTGCCGAGAACGCGTTTACCGGCGAAAACGCACACCACGGCTCTTTCTGAGAAAAAGCAAGCACGGAGGACGAGAATCGCTTTTGCCCTGCGTAGCGTTCCGGGCAGCGGGTAGAACCAGGCAGAGAATTCCCGGCTAGCAGCTTCCCTGTGGCCGGGAAGTGCAAACGTACACGTTTTCGGCCGAAAACGCGTTTTCTAGCGAAAACGCACACCACGGCTCTTTCTGAGAAAAAGCAAGCACGGAGGACGAGAATCGCTTTTGCCCTGCGTAGCGTTCCTGGCAGCGGGTAGAACCAGGCAGAGAATTCCCGGCTAGCAGCTTCCCTGTGGCGGGGAAGTGCAAACGTAGACGTTTTCGGCCGAAAACGCGTTTTCCGGCGAAAACGCACACCACGGCTCTTTCTGAGAAAAAGCAAGCACGGAGGACGAAAATCGCTATTGCCCTGCGTAGCGTTCCGGGCAGCGGGTAGAACCAGGCAGAGAATTCCCGGCTAGCAGCTTCCCTGTGGCCGGGAAGTGCAAACGTACACGTTTTCGGCCGAAAACGCGTTTTCTGGCGAAAACGCACACCACGGCTCTTTCTGAGAAAAAGCAAGAACGGAGGACGACAATCGCTTTGCCCTGCGTAGCGTTCCGGGCAGCGGGTAGAACCACGCAGAGAATTCCCGGCTAGCAGCTTCCCTGTGGCCGGGAAGTGCAAACGTACACGTTTTCGGCCGAAAACGCGTTTTCCGGCGAAAACGCACACCACGGCTCTTTCTGAGAAAAAGCAAGCACGGAGGACGAGAACCGCTTTTGCCCTGCGTAGCGTTCCGGGCAGCGGGTAGAACCAGGCAGAGAATTCCCGGCTAGCAGCTTCCCTGTGGCGGGGAAGTGCAAACGTACACGTTTTCGGCCGAAAACGCGTTTTCCGGCGAAAACGCACACCACGGCTCTTTCTGAGAAAAAGCAAGCACGGAGGACGAGAACCGCTTTTGCCCTGCGTAGCGTTCCGGGCAGCGGGTAGAACCAGGCAGAGAATTCCCGGCTAGCAGCTTCCCTGTGGCGGGGAAGTGCAAACGTACACGTTTTCGGCCGAAAACGCGTTTTCCGGCGAAAACGCACACCACGGCTCTTTCTGAGAAAAAGCAAGCACGGAGGACGAGAACCGCTTTTGCCCTGCGTAGCGTTCCGGGCAGCGGGTAGAACCAGGCAGAGAATTCCCGGCTAGCAGCTTCCCTGTGGCGGGGAAGTGCAAACGTACACGTTTTCGGCCGAAAACGCGTTTTCCGGCGAAAACGCACACCACGGCTCTTTCTGAGAAAAAGCAAGCGCGGAGGACGAGAACCGCTTTTGCCCTGCGTAGCGTTCCATGCAGCGGGTAGAACCAGGCAGAGAATTCCCGGCTAGCAGCTTCCCTGTGGCGGGGAAGTGCAAACGTACACGTTTTCGGCCGAAAACGCGTTTTCCGGCGAAAACGCACACCACGGCTCTTCTGAGAAAAAGCAAGCACGGAGGACGAGAACCGCTTTTGCCCTGCGTAGCGTTCCGGGCAGCGGGTAGAACCAGGCAGAGAATTCCCGGCTAGCAGCTTCCCTGTGGCCGGGAAGTGCAAACGTACACGTTTTCGGCCGAAAACGCGTTTTCTAGCGAAAACGCACACCACGGCTCTTTCTGAGAAAAAGCAAGCACGGAGGACGAGAATCGCTTTTGCCTTGCGTAGCGTTCCTGGCAGCGGGTAGAACCAGGCAGAGAATTCCCGTCTAGCAGCTTCCCTGTGGCGGGGAAGTGCAAAGTACACGTTTTCGGCCGAAAACGCGTTTTCCGGCGAAAACGCACACCACGGCTCTTTCTGAGAAAAAGCAAGCACGGAGGACGAAAATCGCTATTGCCCTGCGTAGCGTTCCGGGCAGCGGGTAGAACCAGGCAGAGAATTCCCGGCTAGCAGCTTCCCTGTGGCGGGAAGTGCAAACGTACACGTTTTCGGCCGAAAACGCGTTTTCCGGCGAAAACGCACACCACGGCTCTTTCTGAGAAAAAGCAAGCACGGAGGACGAGAACCGCTTTTGCCCTGCGTAGCGTTCCGGGCAGCGGGTAGAACCAGGCAGAGAATTCCCGGCTAGCAGCTTCCCTGTGGCGGGGAAGTGCAAACGTACACGTTTTCGGCCGAAAACGCGTTTTCCGGCGAAAACGCACACCACGGCTCTTTCTGAGAAAAAGCAAGCACGGAGGACGAGAACCGCTTTTGCCCTGCGTAGCGTTCCGGGCAGCGGGTAGAACCAGGCAGAGAATTCCCGGCTAGCAGCTTCCCTGTGGCGGGGAAGTGCAAACGTACACGTTTCGCCGAAAACGCGTTTTCCGGCGAAAACGCACACCACGGCTCTTTCTGAGAAAAAGCAAGCACGGAGGACGAGAACCGCTTTTGCCCTGCGTAGCGTTCCGGGCAGCGGGTAGAACCAGGCAGAGAATTCCCGGCTAGCAGCTTCCCTGTGGCGGGGAAGTGCAAACGTACACGTTTTCGGCCGAAAACGCGTTTTCCGGCGAAAACGCACACCACGGCTCTTTCTGAGAAAAAGCAAGCACGGAGGACGAGAACCGCTTTTGCCCTGCGTAGCGTTCCGGGCAGCGGGTAGAACCAGGCAGAGAATTCCCGGCTAGCAGCTTCCCTGTGGCGGGGAAGTGCAAACGTACACGTTTTCGGCCGAAAACGCGTTTTCCGGCGAAAACGCACACCACGGCTCTTTCTGAGAAAAAGCAAGCACGGAGGACGAGAACCGCTTTTGCCCTGCGTAGCGTTCCGGGCAGCGGGTAGAACCAGGCAGAGAATTCCCGGCTAGCAGCTTCCCTGTGGCGGGGAAGTGCAAACGTACACGTTTTCGGCCGAAAACGCGTTTTCCGGCGAAAACGCACACCACGGCTCTTTCTGAGAAAAAGCAAGCACGGAGGACGAGAAACCGCTTTTGCCCTGCGTAGCGTTCCGGGCAGCGGGTAGAACCAGGCAGAGAATTCCCGGCTAGCAGCTTCCCTGTGGCGGGGAAGTGCAAACGTACACGTTTTCGGCCGAAAACGCGTTTTCCGGCGAAAACGCACACCACGGCTCTTTCTGAGAAAAAGCAAGCACGGAGGACGAGAACCGCTTTTGCCCTGCGTAGCGTTCCGGGCAGCGGGTAGAACCAGGCAGAGAATTCCCGGCTAGCAGCTTCCCTGTGGCGGGGAAGTGCAAACGTACACGTTTTCGGCCGAAAACGCGTTTTCCGGCGAAAACGCACACCACGGCTCTTTCTGAGAAAAAGCAAGCACGGAGGACGAGAACCGCTTTTGCCCTGCGTAGCGTTCCGGGCAGCGGGTAGAACCAGGCAGAGAATTCCCGGCTAGCAGCTTCCCTGTGGCGGGGAAGTGCAAACGTACACGTTTTCGGCCGAAAACGCGTTTTCCGGCGAAAACGCACACCACGGCTCTTTCTGAGAAAAAGCAAGCACGGAGGACGAGAACCGCTTTTGCCCTGCGTAGCGTTCCGGGCAGCGGGTAGAACCAGGCAGAGAATTCCCGGCTAGCAGCTTCCCTGTGGCGGGGAAGTGCAAACGTACACGTTTTCGGCCGAAAACGCGTTTTCCGGCGAAAACGCACACCACGGCTCTTTCTGAGAAAAAGCAAGCACGGAGGACGAGAACCGCTTTTGCCCTGCGTAGCGTTCCGGGCAGCGGGTAGAACCAGGCAGAGAATTCCCGGCTAGCAGCTTCCCTGTGGCGGGGAAGTGCAAACGTACACGTTTTCGGCCGAAAACGCGTTTTCCGGCGAAAACGCACACCACGGCTCTTTCTGAGAAAAAGCAAGCACGGAGGACGAGAACCGCTTTTGCCCTGCGTAGCGTTCCGGGCAGCGGGTAGAACCAGGCAGAGAATTCCCGGCTAGCAGCTTCCCTGTGGCGGGGAAGTGCAAACGTACACGTTTTCGGCCGAAAACGCGTTTTCCGGCGAAAACGCACACCACGGCTCTTTCTGAGAAAAAGCAAGCACGGAGGACGAGAACCGCTTTTGCCCTGCGTAGCGTTCCGGGCAGCGGGTAGAACCAGGCAGAGAATTCCCGGCTAGCAGCTTCCCTGTGGCGGGGAAGTGCAAACGTACACGTTTTCGGCCGAAAACGCGTTTTCCGGCGAAAACGCACACCACGGCTCTTTCTGAGAAAAAGCAAGCACGGAGGACGAGAACCGCTTTTGCCCTGCGTAGCGTTCCGGGCAGCGGGTAGAACCAGGCAGAGAATTCCCGGCTAGCAGCTTCCCTGTGGCGGGGAAGTGCAAACGTACACGTTTTCGGCCGAAAACGCGTTTTCCGGCGAAAACGCACACCACGGCTCTTTCTGAGAAAAAGCAAGCACGGAGGACGAGAACCGCTTTTGCCCTGCGTAGCGTTCCGGGCAGCGGGTAGAACCAGGCAGAGAATTCCCGGCTAGCAGCTTCCCTGTGGCGGGGAAGTGCAAACGTACACGTTTTCGGCCGAAAACGCGTTTTCCGGCGAAAACGCACACCACGGCTCTTTCTGAGAAAAAGCAAGCACGGAGGACGAGAACCGCTTTTGCCCTGCGTAGCGTTCCGGGCAGCGGGTAGAACCAGGCAGAGAATTCCCGGCTAGCAGCTTCCCTGTGGCGGGGAAGTGCAAACGTACACGTTTTCGGCCGAAAACGCGTTTTCCGGCGAAAACGCACACCACGGCTCTTTCTGAGAAAAAGCAAGCACGGAGGACGAGAACCGCTTTTGCCCTGCGTAGCGTTCCGGGCAGCGGGTAGAACCAGGCAGAGAATTCCCGGCTAGCAGCTTCCCTGTGGCGGGGAAGTGCAAACGTACACGTTTTCGGCCGAAAACGCGTTTTCCGGCGAAAACGCACACCACGGCTCTTTCTGAGAAAAAGCAAGCACGGAGGACGAGAACCGCTTTTGCCCTGCGTAGCGTTCCGGGCAGCGGGTAGAACCAGGCAGAGAATTCCCGGCTAGCAGCTTCCCTGTGGCGGGGAAGTGCAAACGTACACGTTTTCGGCCGAAAACGCGTTTTCCGGCGAAAACGCACACCACGGCTCTTTCTGAGAAAAAGCAAGCACGGAGGACGAGAACCGCTTTTGCCCTGCGTAGCGTTCCGGGCAGCGGGTAGAACCAGGCAGAGAATTCCCGGCTAGCAGCTTCCCTGTGGCGGGGAAGTGCAAACGTACACGTTTTCGGCCGAAAACGCGTTTTCCGGCGAAAACGCACACCACGGCTCTTTCTGAGAAAAAGCAAGCACGGAGGACGAGAACCGCTTTTGCCCTGCGTAGCGTTCCGGGCAGCGGGTAGAACCAGGCAGAGAATTCCCGGCTAGCAGCTTCCTGTGGCGGGGAAGTGCAAACGTACACGTTTTCGGCCGAAAACGCGTTTTCCGGCGAAAACGCACACCACGGCTCTTTCTGAGAAAAAGCAAGCACGGAGGACGAGAACCGCTTTTGCCCTGCGTAGCGTTCCGGGCAGCGGGTAGAACCAGGCAGAGAATTCCCGGCTAGCAGCTTCCCTGTGGCGGGGAAGTGCAAACGTACACGTTTTCGGCCGAAAACGCGTTTTCCGGCGAAAACGCACACCACGGCTCTTTCTGAGAAAAAGCAAGCACGGAGGACGAGAACCGCTTTTGCCCTGCGTAGCGTTCCGGGCAGCGGGTAGAACCAGGCAGAGAATTCCCGGCTAGCAGCTTCCCTGTGGCGGGGAAGTGCAAACGTACACGTTTTCGGCCGAAAACGCGTTTTCCGGCGAAAACGCACACCACGGCTCTTTCTGAGAAAAAGCAAGCACGGAGGACGAGAACCGCTTTTGCCCTGCGTAGCGTTCCGGGCAGCGGGTAGAACCAGGCAGAGAATTCCCGGCTAGCAGCTTCCCTGTGGCGGGAAGTGCAAACGTACACGTTTTCGGCCGAAAACGCGTTTTCCGGCGAAAACGCACACCACGGCTCTTTCTGAGAAAAAGCAAGCACGGAGGACGAGAACCGCTTTTGCCTTGCGTAGCGTTCCGGGCAGCGGGTAGAACCAGGCAGAGAATTCCCGGCTAGCAGCTTCCCTGTGGCGGGGAAGTGCAAACGTACACGTTTTCGGCCGAAAACGCGTTTTCCGGCGAAAACGCACACCACGGCTCTTTCTGAGAAAAAGCAAGCACGGAGGACGAGAACCGCTTTTGCCCTGCGTAGCGTTCCGGGCAGCGGGTAGAACCAGGCAGAGAATTCCCGGCTAGCAGCTTCCCTGTGGCGGGGAAGTGCAAACGTACACGTTTTCGGCCGAAAACGCGTTTTCCGGCGAAAACGCACACCACGGCTCTTTCTGAGAAAAAGCAAGCACGGAGGACGAGAACCGCTTTTGCCCTGCGTAGCGTTCCGGGCAGCGGGTAGAACCAGGCAGAGAATTCCCGGCTAGCAGCTTCCCTGTGGCGGGGAAGTGCAAACGTACACGTTTTCGGCCGAAAACGCGTTTTCCGGCGAAAACGCACACCACGGCTCTTTCTGAGAAAAAGCAAGCACGGAGGACGAGAACCGCTTTTGCCCTGCGTAGCGTTCCGGGCAGCGGGTAGAACCAGGCAGAGAATTCCCGGCTAGCAGCTTCCCTGTGGCGGGGAAGTGCAAACGTACACGTTTTCGGCCGAAAACGCGTTTTCCGGCGAAAACGCACACCACGGCTCTTTCTGAGAAAAAGCAAGCACGGAGGACGAGAACCGCTTTTGCCCTGCGTAGCGTTCCGGGCAGCGGGTAGAACCAGGCAGAGAATTCCCGGCTAGCAGCTTCCCTGTGGCGGGGAAGTGCAAACGTACACGTTTTCGGCCGAAAACGCGTTTTCCGGCGAAAACGCACACCACGGCTCTTTCTGAGAAAAAGCAAGCACGGAGGACGAGAACCGCTTTTGCCCTGCGTAGCGTTCCGGGCAGCGGGTAGAACCAGGCAGAGAATTCCCGGCTAGCAGCTTCCCTGTGGCGGGGAAGTGCAAACGTACACGTTTTCGGCCGAAACGCGTTTTCCGGCGAAAACGCACACCACGGCTCTTTCTGAGAAAAAGCAAGCACGGAGGACGAGAACCGCTTTTGCCCTGCGTAGCGTTCCGGGCAGCGGGTAGAACCAGGCAGAGAATTCCCGGCTAGCAGCTTCCCTGTGGCGGGGAAGTGCAAACGTACACGTTTTCGGCCGAAAACGCGTTTTCCGGCGAAAACGCACACCACGGCTCTTTCTGAGAAAAAGCAAGCACGGAGGACGAGAACCGCTTTTGCCCTGCGTAGCGTTCCGGGCAGCGGGTAGAACCAGGCAGAGAATTCCCGGCTAGCAGCTTCCCTGTGGCGGGGAAGTGCAAACGTACACGTTTTCGGCCGAAAACGCGTTTTCCGGCGAAAACGCACACCACGGCTCTTTCTGAGAAAAAGCAAGCACGGAGGACGAGAACCGCTTTTGCCCTGCGTAGCGTTCCGGGCAGCGGGTAGAACCAGGCAGAGAATTCCCGGCTAGCAGCTTCCCTGTGGCGGGGAAGTGCAAACGTACACGTTTTCGGCCGAAAACGCGTTTTCCGGCGAAAACGCACACCACGGCTCTTTCTGAGAAAAAGCAAGCACGGAGGACGAGAACCGCTTTTGCCCTGCGTAGCGTTCCGGGCAGCGGGTAGAACCAGGCAGAGAATTCCCGGCTAGCAGCTTCCCTGTGGCGGGGAAGTGCAAACGTACACGTTTTCGGCCGAAAACGCGTTTTCCGGCGAAAACGCACACCACGGCTCTTTCTGAGAAAAAGCAAGCACGGAGGACGAGAACCGCTTTTGCCCTGCGTAGCGTTCCGGGCAGCGGGTAGAACCAGGCAGAGAATTCCCGGCTAGCAGCTTCCCTGTGGCGGGGAAGTGCAAACGTACACGTTTTCGGCCGAAAACGCGTTTTCCGGCGAAAACGCACACCACGGCTCTTTCTGAGAAAAAGCAAGCACGGAGGACGAGAACCGCTTTTGCCCTGCGTAGCGTTCCGGGCAGCGGGTAGAACCAGGCAGAGAATTCCCGGCTAGCAGCTTCCCTGTGGCGGGGAAGTGCAAACGTACACGTTTTCGGCCGAAAACGCGTTTTCCGGCGAAAACGCACACCACGGCTCTTTCTGAGAAAAAGCAAGCACGGAGGACGAGAACCGCTTTTGCCCTGCGTAGCGTTCCGGGCAGCGGGTAGAACCAGGCAGAGAATTCCCGGCTAGCAGCTTCCCTGTGGCGGGGAAGTGCAAACGTACACGTTTTCGGCCGAAAACGCGTTTTCCGGCGAAAACGCACACCACGGCTCTTTCTGAGAAAAAGCAAGCACGGAGGACGAGAACCGCTTTTGCCCTGCGTAGCGTTCCGGGCAGCGGGTAGAACCAGGCAGAGAATTCCCGGCTAGCAGCTTCCCTGTGGCGGGGAAGTGCAAACGTACACGTTTTCGGCCGAAAACGCGTTTTCCGGCGAAAACGCACACCACGGCTCTTTCTGAGAAAAAGCAAGCACGGAGGACGAGAACCGCTTTTGCCCTGCGTAGCGTTCCGGGCAGCGGGTAGAACCAGGCAGAGAATTCCCGGCTAGCAGCTTCCCTGTGGCGGGGAAGTGCAAACGTACACGTTTTCGGCCGAAAACGCGTTTTCCGGCGAAAACGCACACCACGGCTCTTTCTGAGAAAAAGCAAGCACGGAGGACGAGAACCGCTTTTGCCCTGCGTAGCGTTCCGGGCAGCGGGTAGAACCAGGCAGAGAATTCCCGGCTAGCAGCTTCCCTGTGGCGGGGAAGTGCAAACGTACACGTTTTCGGCCGAAAACGCGTTTTCCGGCGAAAACGCACACCACGGCTCTTTCTGAGAAAAAGCAAGCACGGAGGACGAGAACCGCTTTTGCCCTGCGTAGCGTTCCGGGCAGCGGGTAGAACCAGGCAGAGAATTCCCGGCTAGCAGCTTCCCTGTGGCGGGGAAGTGCAAACGTACACGTTTTCGGCCGAAAACGCGTTTTCCGGCGAAAACGCACACCACGGCTCTTTCTGAGAAAAAGCAAGCACGGAGGACGAGAACCGCTTTTGCCCTGCGTAGCGTTCCGGGCAGCGGGTAGAACCAGGCAGAGAATTCCCGGCTAGCAGCTTCCCTGTGGCGGGGAAGTGCAAACGTACACGTTTTCGGCCGAAAACGCGTTTTCCGGCGAAAACGCACACCACGGCTCTTTCTGAGAAAAAGCAAGCACGGAGGACGAGAACCGCTTTTGCCCTGCGTAGCGTTCCGGGCAGCGGGTAGAACCAGGCAGAGAATTCCCGGCTAGCAGCTTCCCTGTGGCGGGGAAGTGCAAACGTACACGTTTTCGGCCGAAAACGCGTTTTCCGGCGAAAACGCACACCACGGCTCTTTCTGAGAAAAAGCAAGCACGGAGGACGAGAACCGCTTTTGCCCTGCGTAGCGTTCCGGGCAGCGGGTAGAACCAGGCAGAGAATTCCCGGCTAGCAGCTTCCCTGTGGCGGGGAAGTGCAAACGTACACGTTTTCGGCCGAAAACGCGTTTTCCGGCGAAAACGCACACCACGGCTCTTTCTGAGAAAAAGCAAGCACGGAGGACGAGAACCGCTTTTGCCCTGCGTAGCGTTCCGGGCAGCGGGTAGAACCAGGCAGAGAATTCCCGGCTAGCAGCTTCCCTGTGGCGGGGAAGTGCAAACGTACACGTTTTCGGCCGAAAACGCGTTTTCCGGCGAAAACGCACACCACGGCTCTTTCTGAGAAAAAGCAAGCACGGAGGACGAGAACCGCTTTTGCCCTGCGTAGCGTTCCGGGCAGCGGGTAGAACCAGGCAGAGAATTCCCGGCTAGCAGCTTCCCTGTGGCGGGGAAGTGCAAACGTACACGTTTTCGGCCGAAAACGCGTTTTCCGGCGAAAACGCACACCACGGCTCTTTCTGAGAAAAAGCAAGCACGGAGGACGAGAACCGCTTTTGCCCTGCGTAGCGTTCCGGGCAGCGGGTAGAACCAGGCAGAGAATTCCCGGCTAGCAGCTTCCCTGTGGCGGGGAAGTGCAAACGTACACGTTTTCGGCCGAAAACGCGTTTTCCGGCGAAAACGCACACCACGGCTCTTTCTGAGAAAAAGCAAGCACGGAGGACGAGAACCGCTTTTGCCCTGCGTAGCGTTCCGGGCAGCGGGTAGAACCAGGCAGAGAATTCCCGGCTAGCAGCTTCCCTGTGGCGGGGAAGTGCAAACGTACACGTTTTCGGCCGAAAACGCGTTTTCCGGCGAAAACGCACACCACGGCTCTTTCTGAGAAAAAGCAAGCACGGAGGACGAGAACCGCTTTTGCCCTGCGTAGCGTTCCGGGCAGCGGGTAGAACCAGGCAGAGAATTCCCGGCTAGCAGCTTCCCTGTGGCGGGGAAGTGCAAACGTACACGTTTTCGGCCGAAAACGCGTTTTCCGGCGAAAACGCACACCACGGCTCTTTCTGAGAAAAAGCAAGCACGGAGGACGAGAACCGCTTTTGCCCTGCGTAGCGTTCCGGGCAGCGGGTAGAACCAGGCAGAGAATTCCCGGCTAGCAGCTTCCCTGTGGCGGGGAAGTGCAAACGTACACGTTTTCGGCCGAAAACGCGTTTTCCGGCGAAAACGCACACCACGGCTCTTTCTGAGAAAAAGCAAGCACGGAGGACGAGAACCGCTTTTGCCCTGCGTAGCGTTCCGGGCAGCGGGTAGAACCAGGCAGAGAATTCCCGGCTAGCAGCTTCCCTGTGGCGGGGAAGTGCAAACGTACACGTTTTCGGCCGAAAACGCGTTTTCCGGCGAAAACGCACACCACGGCTCTTTCTGAGAAAAAGCAAGCACGGAGGACGAGAACCGCTTTTGCCCTGCGTAGCGTTCCGGGCAGCGGGTAGAACCAGGCAGAGAATTCCCGGCTAGCAGCTTCCCTGTGGCGGGGAAGTGCAAACGTACACGTTTTCGGCCGAAAACGCGTTTTCCGGCGAAAACGCACACCACGGCTCTTTCTGAGAAAAAGCAAGCACGGAGGACGAGAACCGCTTTTGCCCTGCGTAGCGTTCCGGGCAGCGGGTAGAACCAGGCAGAGAATTCCCGGCTAGCAGCTTCCCTGTGGCGGGGAAGTGCAAACGTACACGTTTTCGGCCGAAAACGCGTTTTCCGGCGAAAACGCACACCACGGCTCTTTCTGAGAAAAAGCAAGCACGGAGGACGAGAACCGCTTTTGCCCTGCGTAGCGTTCCGGGCAGCGGGTAGAACCAGGCAGAGAATTCCCGGCTAGCAGCTTCCCTGTGGCGGGGAAGTGCAAACGTACACGTTTTCGGCCGAAAACGCGTTTTCCGGCGAAAACGCACACCACGGCTCTTTCTGAGAAAAAGCAAGCACGGAGGACGAGAACCGCTTTTGCCCTGCGTAGCGTTCCGGGCAGCGGGTAGAACCAGGCAGAGAATTCCCGGCTAGCAGCTTCCCTGTGGCGGGGAAGTGCAAACGTACACGTTTTCGGCCGAAAACGCGTTTTCCGGCGAAAACGCACACCACGGCTCTTTCTGAGAAAAAGCAAGCACGGAGGACGAGAACCGCTTTTGCCCTGCGTAGCGTTCCGGGCAGCGGGTAGAACCAGGCAGAGAATTCCCGGCTAGCAGCTTCCCTGTGGCGGGGAAGTGCAAACGTACACGTTTTCGGCCGAAAACGCGTTTTCCGGCGAAAACGCACACCACGGCTCTTTCTGAGAAAAAGCAAGCACGGAGGACGAGAACCGCTTTTGCCCTGCGTAGCGTTCCGGGCAGCGGGTAGAACCAGGCAGAGAATTCCCGGCTAGCAGCTTCCCTGTGGCGGGGAAGTGCAAACGTACACGTTTTCGGCCGAAAACGCGTTTTCCGGCGAAAACGCACACCACGGCTCTTTCTGAGAAAAAGCAAGCACGGAGGACGAGAACCGCTTTTGCCCTGCGTAGCGTTCCGGGCAGCGGGTAGAACCAGGCAGAGAATTCCCGGCTAGCAGCTTCCCTGTGGCGGGGAAGTGCAAACGTACACGTTTTCGGCCGAAAACGCGTTTTCCGGCGAAAACGCACACCACGGCTCTTTCTGAGAAAAAGCAAGCACGGAGGACGAGAACCGCTTTTGCCCTGCGTAGCGTTCCGGGCAGCGGGTAGAACCAGGCAGAGAATTCCCGGCTAGCAGCTTCCCTGTGGCGGGGAAGTGCAAACGTACACGTTTTCGGCCGAAAACGCGTTTTCCGGCGAAAACGCACACCACGGCTCTTTCTGAGAAAAAGCAAGCACGGAGGACGAGAACCGCTTTTGCCCTGCGTAGCGTTCCGGGCAGCGGGTAGAACCAGGCAGAGAATTCCCGGCTAGCAGCTTCCCTGTGGCGGGGAAGTGCAAACGTACACGTTTTCGGCCGAAAACGCGTTTTCCGGCGAAAACGCACACCACGGCTCTTTCTGAGAAAAAGCAAGCACGGAGGACGAGAACCGCTTTTGCCCTGCGTAGCGTTCCGGGCAGCGGGTAGAACCAGGCAGAGAATTCCCGGCTAGCAGCTTCCCTGTGGCGGGGAAGTGCAAACGTACACGTTTTCGGCCGAAAACGCGTTTTCCGGCGAAAACGCACACCACGGCTCTTTCTGAGAAAAAGCAAGCACGGAGGACGAGAACCGCTTTTGCCCTGCGTAGCGTTCCGGGCAGCGGGTAGAACCAGGCAGAGAATTCCCGGCTAGCAGCTTCCCTGTGGCGGGGAAGTGCAAACGTACACGTTTTCGGCCGAAAACCGCGTTTTCCGGCGAAAACGCACACCACGGCTCTTTCTGAGAAAAAGCAAGCACGGAGGACGAGAACCGCTTTTGCCCTGCGTAGCGTTCCGGGCAGCGGGTAGAACCAGGCAGAGAATTCCCGGCTAGCAGCTTCCCTGTGGCGGGGAAGTGCAAACGTACACGTTTTCGGCCGAAAACGCGTTTTCCGGCGAAAACGCACACCACGGCTCTTTCTGAGAAAAAGCAAGCACGGAGGACGAGAACCGCTTTTGCCCTGCGTAGCGTTCCGGGCAGCGGGTAGAACCAGGCAGAGAATTCCCGGCTAGCAGCTTCCCTGTGGCGGGGAAGTGCAAACGTACACGTTTTCGGCCGAAAACGCGTTTTCCGGCGAAAACGCACACCACGGCTCTTTCTGAGAAAAAGCAAGCACGGAGGACGAGAACCGCTTTTGCCCTGCGTAGCGTTCCGGGCAGCGGGTAGAACCAGGCAGAGAATTCCCGGCTAGCAGCTTCCCTGTGGCGGGGAAGTGCAAACGTACACGTTTTCGGCCGAAAACGCGTTTTCCGGCGAAAACGCACACCACGGCTCTTTCTGAGAAAAGCAAGCACGGAGGACGAGAACCGCTTTTGCCCTGCGTAGCGTTCCGGGCAGCGGGTAGAACCAGGCAGAGAATTCCCGGCTAGCAGCTTCCCTGTGGCGGGGAAGTGCAAACGTACACGTTTTCGGCCGAAAACGCGTTTTCCGGCGAAAACGCACACCACGGCTCTTTCTGAGAAAAAGCAAGCACGGAGGACGAGAACCGCTTTTGCCCTGCGTAGCGTTCCGGGCAGCGGGTAGAACCAGGCAGAGAATTCCCGGCTAGCAGCTTCCCTGTGGCGGGGAAGTGCAAACGTACACGTTTTCGGCCGAAAACGCGTTTTCCGGCGAAAACGCACACCACGGCTCTTTCTGAGAAAAAGCAAGCACGGAGGACGAGAACCGCTTTTGCCCTGCGTAGCGTTCCGGGCAGCGGGTAGAACCAGGCAGAGAATTCCCGGCTAGCAGCTTCCCTGTGGCGGGGAAGTGCAAACGTACACGTTTTCGGCCGAAAACGCGTTTTCCGGCGAAAACGCACACCACGGCTCTTTCTGAGAAAAAGCAAGCACGGAGGACGAGAACCGCTTTTGCCCTGCGTAGCGTTCCGGGCAGCGGGTAGAACCAGGCAGAGAATTCCCGGCTAGCAGCTTCCCTGTGGCGGGGAAGTGCAAACGTACACGTTTTCGGCCGAAAACGCGTTTTCCGGCGAAAACGCACACCACGGCTCTTTCTGAGAAAAAGCAAGCACGGAGGACGAGAACCGCTTTTGCCCTGCGTAGCGTTCCGGGCAGCGGGTAGAACCAGGCAGAGAATTCCCGGCTAGCAGCTTCCCTGTGGCGGGGAAGTGCAAACGTACACGTTTTCGGCCGAAAACGCGTTTTCCGGCGAAAACGCACACCACGGCTCTTTCTGAGAAAAAGCAAGCACGGAGGACGAGAACCGCTTTTGCCCTGCGTAGCGTTCCGGGCAGCGGGTAGAACCAGGCAGAGAATTCCCGGCTAGCAGCTTCCCTGTGGCGGGGAAGTGCAAACGTACACGTTTTCGGCCGAAAACGCGTTTTCCGGCGAAAACGCACACCACGGCTCTTTCTGAGAAAAAGCAAGCACGGAGGACGAGAACCGCTTTTGCCCTGCGTAGCGTTCCGGGCAGCGGGTAGAACCAGGCAGAGAATTCCCGGCTAGCAGCTTCCCTGTGGCGGGGAAGTGCAAACGTACACGTTTTCGGCCGAAAACGCGTTTTCCGGCGAAAACGCACACCACGGCTCTTTCTGAGAAAAAGCAAGCACGGAGGACGAGAACCGCTTTTGCCCTGCGTAGCGTTCCGGGCAGCGGGTAGAACCAGGCAGAGAATTCCCGGCTAGCAGCTTCCCTGTGGCGGGGAAGTGCAAACGTACACGTTTTCGGCCGAAAACGCGTTTTCCGGCGAAAACGCACACCACGGCTCTTTCTGAGAAAAAGCAAGCACGGAGGACGAGAACCGCTTTTGCCCTGCGTAGCGTTCCGGGCAGCGGGTAGAACCAGGCAGAGAATTCCCGGCTAGCAGCTTCCCTGTGGCGGGGAAGTGCAAACGTACACGTTTTCGGCCGAAAACGCGTTTTCCGGCGAAAACGCACACCACGGCTCTTTCTGAGAAAAAGCAAGCACGGAGGACGAGAACCGCTTTTGCCCTGCGTAGCGTTCCGGGCAGCGGGTAGAACCAGGCAGAGAATTCCCGGCTAGCAGCTTCCCTGTGGCGGGGAAGTGCAAACGTACACGTTTTCGGCCGAAAACGCGTTTTCCGGCGAAAACGCACACCACGGCTCTTTCTGAGAAAAAGCAAGCACGGAGGACGAGAACCGCTTTTGCCCTGCGTAGCGTTCCGGGCAGCGGGTAGAACCAGGCAGAGAATTCCCGGCTAGCAGCTTCCCTGTGGCGGGGAAGTGCAAACGTACACGTTTTCGGCCGAAAACGCGTTTTCCGGCGAAAACGCACACCACGGCTCTTTCTGAGAAAAAGCAAGCACGGAGGACGAGAACCGCTTTTGCCCTGCGTAGCGTTCCGGGCAGCGGGTAGAACCAGGCAGAGAATTCCCGGCTAGCAGCTTCCCTGTGGCGGGGAAGTGCAAACGTACACGTTTTCGGCCGAAAACGCGTTTTCCGGCGAAAACGCACACCACGGCTCTTTCTGAGAAAAAGCAAGCACGGAGGACGAGAACCGCTTTTGCCCTGCGTAGCGTTCCGGGCAGCGGGTAGAACCAGGCAGAGAATTCCCGGCTAGCAGCTTCCCTGTGGCGGGGAAGTGCAAACGTACACGTTTTCGGCCGAAAACGCGTTTTCCGGCGAAAACGCACACCACGGCTCTTTCTGAGAAAAGCAAGCACGGAGGACGAGAACCGCTTTTGCCCTGCGTAGCGTTCCGGGCAGCGGGTAGAACCAGGCAGAGAATTCCCGGCTAGCAGCTTCCCTGTGGCGGGGAAGTGCAAACGTACACGTTTTCGGCCGAAAACGCGTTTTCCGGCGAAAACGCACACCACGGCTCTTTCTGAGAAAAAGCAAGCACGGAGGACGAGAACCGCTTTTGCCCTGCGTAGCGTTCCGGGCAGCGGGTAGAACCAGGCAGAGAATTCCCGGCTAGCAGCTTCCCTGTGGCGGGGAAGTGCAAACGTACACGTTTTCGGCCGAAAACGCGTTTTCCGGCGAAAACGCACACCACGGCTCTTTCTGAGAAAAAGCAAGCACGGAGGACGAGAACCGCTTTTGCCCTGCGTAGCGTTCCGGGCAGCGGGTAGAACCAGGCAGAGAATTCCCGGCTAGCAGCTTCCCTGTGGGCGGGGAAGTGCAAACGTACACGTTTTCGGCCGAAAACGCGTTTTCCGGCGAAAACGCACACCACGGCTCTTTCTGAGAAAAAGCAAGCGCGGAGGACGAGAACCGCTTTTGCCCTGCGTAGCGTTCCGGGCAGCGGGTAGAACCAGGCAGAGAATTCCCGGCTAGCAGCTTCCTGTGGCGGGGGAAGTGCAAACGTACACGTTTTCGGCCGAAAACGCGTTTTCCGGCGAAAACGCACACCACGGCTCTTTCTGAGAAAAAGCAAGCACGGAGGACGAGAACCGCTTTTGCCCTGCGTAGCGTTCCGGGCAGCGGGTAGAACCAGGCAGAGAATTCCCGGCTAGCAGCTTCCCTGTGGCGGGGAAGTGCAAACGTACACGTTTTCGGCCGAAAACGCGTTTTCCGGCGAAAACGCACACCACGGCTCTTTCTGAGAAAAAGCAAGCACGGAGGACGAGAACCGCTTTTGCCCTGCGTAGCGTTCCGGGCAGCGGGTAGAACCAGGCAGAGAATTCCCGGCTAGCAGCTTCCCTGTGGCGGGGAAGTGCAAACGTACACGTTTTCGGCCGAAAACGCGTTTTCCGGCGAAAACGCACACCACGGCTCTTTCTGAGAAAAGCAAGCACGGAGGACGAGAACCGCTTTTGCCCTGCGTAGCGTTCCGGGCAGCGGGTAGAACCAGGCAGAGAATTCCAGGCTAGCAGCTTCCCTGTGGCGGGGAAGTGCAAACGTACACGTTTTCGGCCGAAACGCGTTTTCCGGCGAAAACGCACACCACGGCTCTTTCTGAGAAAAAGCAAGCACGGAGGACGAGAACCGCTTTTGCCCTGCGTAGCGTTCCGGGCAGCGGGTAGAACCAGGCAGAGAATTCCCGGCTAGCAGCTTCCCTGTGGCGGGGAAGTGCAAACGTACACGTTTTCGGCCGAAAACGCGTTTTCCGGCGAAAACGCACACCACGGCTCTTTCTGAGAAAAAGCAAGCACGGAGGACGAGAACCGCTTTTGCCCTGCGTAGCGTTCCGGGCAGCGGGTAGAACCAGGCAGAGAATTCCCGGCTAGCAGCTTCCCTGTGGCGGGGAAGTGCAAACGTACACGTTTTCGGCCGAAAACGCGTTTTCCGGCGAAAACGCACACCACGGCTCTTTCTGAGAAAAAGCAAGCACGGAGGACGAGAACCGCTTTTGCCCTGCGTAGCGTTCCGGGCAGCGGGTAGAACCAGGCAGAGAATTCCCCGGCTAGCAGCTTCCCTGTGGCGGGGAAGTGCAAACGTACACGTTTTCGGCCGAAAACGCGTTTTCCGGCGAAAACGCACACCACGGCTCTTTCTGAGAAAAAGCAAGCACGGAGGACGAGAACCGCTTTTGCCCTGCGTAGCGTTCCGGGCAGCGGGTAGAACAGGCAGAGAATTCCCGGCTAGCAGCTTCCCTGTGGCGGGGAAGTGCAAACGTACACGTTTTCGGCCGAAAACGCTTTTCCGGCGAAAACGCACACCACGGCTCTTTCTGAGAAAAAGCAAGCACGGAGGACGAGAACCGCTTTTGCCCTGCGTAGCGTTCCGGGCAGCGGGTAGAACCAGGCAGAGAATTCCCGGCTAGCAGCTTCCCTGTGGCGGGGAAGTGCAAACGTACACGTTTTCGGCCGAAAACGCGTTTTCCGGCGAAAACGCACACCACGGCTCTTTCTGAGAAAAAGCAAGCACGGAGGAC
>NW_027437900.1:0-78542 GCF_965140245.1 Athene noctua | reverse complement strand
AATTCTCTGCCTGGGTCTACCCGCTGCCCGGAACGCTACGCAGGGCAAAAGCGGTTCTCGTCCTCCGTGCTTGCTTTTTCTCAGAAAGAGCCGTGGTGTGCGATTTCGCCGGAAAACGCGTTTTCGGCCGAAAACGTGTACGTTTGCACTTCCCCGCCACAGGGAAGCTGCTAGCCGGGAATTCTCTGCCTGGTTCTACCCGCTGCCCGGAACGCTACGCAGGGCAAAAGCGGTTCTCGTCCTCCGTGCTTGCTTTTTCTCAGAAAGAGCCGTGGTGTGCGATTTCGCCGGAAAACGCGTTTTCGGCCGAAAACGTGTACGTTTGCACTTCCCCGCCACAGGGAAGCTGCTAGCCGGGAATTCTCTGCCTGGTTCTACCCGCTGCCCGGAACGCTACGCAGGGCAAAAGCGGTTCTCGTCCTCCGTGCTTGTTTTTTCTCAGAAAGAGCCGTGGTGTGCGTTTTCGCCGGAAAACGCGTTTTCGGCCGAAAATGTGTACGTTTGCACTTCCCCGCCACAGGGAAGCTGCTAGCCGGGAATTCTCTGCCTGGTTCTACCCGCTGCCCGGAACGCTACGCAGGGCAAAAGCGGTTCTCGTCCTCCGTGCTTGCTTTTTCTCAGAAAGAGCCGTGGTGTGCGTTTTCGCCGGAAAACGCGTTTTCGGACGAAAACGTGTACGTTTGCACTTCCCCGCCACAGGGAAGCTGCTAGCCGTTAATTCTCTGCCTGGTTCTACCCGCTGCCCGGAACGCTACGCAGGGCAAAAGCGGTTCTCGTCCTCCGTGCTTGCTTTTTCTCAGACAGAGCCGTGGTGTGCGATTTCGCCGGAAAACGCGTTTTCGGCCGAAAACGTGTACGTTTGCACTTCCCCGCCACAGGGAAGCTGCTAGCCGGGAATTCTCTGCCTGGTTCTACCCGCTGCCCGGAACGCTACGCAGGGCAAAAGCGGTTCTCGTCCTCCGTGCTTGCTTTTTCTCAGAAAGAGCCGTGGTGTGCGTTTTCGCCGGAAAACGCGTTTTCGGCCGAAAAGGTGTACGTTTGCACTTCCCCGCCACAGGGAAGCTGCTAGCCGGGAATTCTCTGCCTGGTTCTACCCGCTGCCCGGAACGCTACGCAGGGCAAAAGCGGTTCTCGTCCTCCGTGCTTGCTTTTTCTCAGAAAGAGCCGTGGTGTGCGTTTTCGCCGGAAAACGCGTTTTCGGCCGAAAACGTGTACGTTTGCACTTCCCCGCCACAGGGAAGCTGCTAGCCGGGAATTCTCTGCCTGGTTCTACCCGCTGCCCGGAACGCTACGCAGGGTAAAAGCGGTTCTCGTCCTCCGTGCTTGCTTTTTCTCAGACAGAGCCGTGGTGTGCGTTTTCGCCGGAAAACGCGTTTTCGGCCGAAAACGTGTACGTTTGCACTTCCCCGCCACAGGGAAGCTGCTAGCCGGGAATTCTCTGCCTGGTTCTACCCGCTGCCCGGAACGCTACGCAGGGCAAAAGCGGTTCTCGTCCTCCGTGCTTGCTTTTTCTCAGAAAGAGCCGTGGTGTGCGATTTCGCCGGAAAACGCGTTTTCGGCCGAAAACGTGTACGTTTGCACTTCCCCGCCACAGGGAAGCTGCTAGCCGGGAATTCTCTGCCTGGTTCTACCCGCTGCCCGGAACGCTACGCAGGGCAAAAGCGGTTCTCGTCCTCCGTGCTTTCTTTTTCTCAGAAAGAGCCGTGGTGTGCGTTTTCGCCGGAAAACGCGTTTTCGGCCGAAAACGTGTACGTTTGCACTTCCCCGCCACAGGGAAGCTGCTAGCCGGGAATTCTCTGCCTGGTTCTACCCGCTGCCCGGAACGCTACGCAGGGCAAAAGCGGTTCTCGTCCTCCGTGCTTGCTTTTTCTCAGAAAGAGCCGTGGTGTGCGTTTTCGCCGGAAAACGCGTTTTCGGCCGAAAACGTGTACGTTTGCACTTCCCCGCCACAGGGAAGCTGCTAGCCGGGAATTCTCTGCCTGGTTCTACCCGCTGCCCGGAACGCTACGCAGGGCAAAAGCGGTTCTCGTCCTCCGTGCTTGCTTTTTCTCAGAAAGAGCCGTGGTGTGCGTTTTCGGCGGAAAACGCGTTTTCGGCCGAAAACGTGTACGTTTGCACTTCCCCGCCACAGGGAAGCTGCTAGCCGGGTATTCTCTGCCTGGTTCTACCCGCTGCCCGGAACGCTACGCAGGGCAAAAGCGGTTCTCGTCCTCCGTGCTTGCTTTTTCTCAGAAAGAGCCGTGGTGTGCCTTTTCGCCGGAAAGCGCGTTTTCGGCCGTAAACGTGTACGTTTGCACTTCCCCGCCACAGGGAAGCTGCTAGCCGGGAATTCTCTGCCTGGTTCTACCCGCTGCCCGGAACGCTACGCAGGGCAAAAGCGGTTCTCGTCCTCCGTGCTTGCTTTTTCTCAGACAGAGCCGTGGTGTGCGTTTTCGCTGCAAAACGCGTTTTCGGCCGAAAACGTGTACGTTTGCACTTCCCCGCCACAGGGAAGCTGCTAGCCGGGAATTTTCTGCCTGGGTCTACCCGCTGCCCGGAACGCTACGCAGGGCAAAAGCGGTTCTCGTCCTCCGTGCTTGCTTTTTCTCAGAAAGAGCCGTGGTGTGCGTTTTCGCCGGAAAACGCGTTTTCAGCCGAAAACGTGTACGTTTGCACTTCCCCGCCACAGGGAAGCTGCTAGCCGGGAATTCTCTGCCTGGGTCTACCCGCTGCCCGGAACGCTACGCAGGGCAAAAGCGGTTCTCGTCCTCCGAGCTTGCTTTTTCTCAGAAAGAGCCGTGGTGTGCGTTTTCGCCGGAAAACGCGTTTTCGGCCGAAAACGTGTACGTTTGCACTTCCCCGCCACAGGGAAGCTGCTAGCCGGGAATTCTCTGCCTGGTTCTACCCGCTGCCCGGAAAGCTACGCAGGGCAAAAGCGGTTCTCGTCCTCCGTGCTTGCTTTTTCTCAGAAAGAGCCGTGGTGTGCCTTTTCGCCGGAAAACGCGTTTTCGGCCGAAAACGTGTACGTTTGCACTTCCCCGCCACAGGGAAGCTGCTAGCCGGGAATTCTCTGCCTGGTTCTACCCGCTGCCCGGAACGCTACGCAGGGCAAAAGCGGTTCTCGTCCTCCGTGCTTGCTTTTTCTCAGAAAGAGCCGTGGTGTGCCTTTTCGCCGGAAAACGCGTTTTCAGCCGAAAACGTGTACGTTTGCACTTCCGCGCCACAGGGAAGCTGCTAGCCGGGAATTCTCTGCCTGGTTCTACCCGCTGCCCGGAACGCTACGCAGGGCAAAAGCAGTTATCGTCCTCCGTGCTTGCTTTTTCTCAGAAAGAGCCGTGGTGTGCGTTTTCGCCGGAAAACGCGTTTTCGGCCGAAAACGTGTACGTTTGCACTTCCCCGCCACAGGGAAGCTGCTAGCCGGGATTTCTCTGCCTGGTTCTACCCGCTGCCCGGAACGCTACGCAGGGCAAAAGCGGTTCTCGTCCTCCGTGCTTGCTTTTTCTCAGAAAGAGCCGTGGTGTGCGTTTTCGCCGGAAAACGCGTTTTCGGCCGAAAACGTGTACGTTTGCACTTCCCCGCCACAGGGAAGCTGCTAGCCGGGAATTCTCTGCCTGGTTCTACCCGCTGCCCGGAACGCTACGCAGGGCAAAAGCGGTTCTCGTCCTCCGTGCTTGCTTTTTCTCAGAAAGAGCCGTGGTGTGCCTTTTCGCCGGAAAACGCGTTTTCGGCCGAAAACGTGTACGTTTGCACTTCCCCGCCACAGGGAAGCTGCTAGCCGGGAATTCTCTGCCTGGTTCTACCCGCTGCCCGGAACGCTAGGCAGGGCAAAAGCGGTTCTCGTCCTCCGTGCTTGCTTTTTCTCAGAAAGAGCCGTGGTGTGCGTTTTCGCCGGAAAACGCGTTTTCGGCCGAAAACGTGTACGTTTGCACTTCCCCGCCACAGGGAAGCTGCTAGCCGGGAATTCTCTGCCTGGTTCTACCCGCTGCCCGGAACGCTACGCAGGGCTAAAGCGGTTCTCGTCCTCCGTGCTTGCTTTTTCTCAGAAAGAGCCGTGGTGTGCGTTTTAGCCGGAAAACGCGTTTTCGGCCGAAAACGTGTACGTTTGCACTTCCCCGCCACAGGGAAGCTGCTAGCCGGGAATTCTCTGCCTGGTTCTACCCGCTGCCCGGAACGCTACGCAGGGCAAAAGCGGTTCTCGTCCTCCGTGCTTGCTTTTTCTCAGAAAGAGCCGTGGTGTGCGTTTTCGCCGGAAAACGCGTTTTCGGCCGAAAACGTGTACGTTTGCACTTCCCCGCCACAGGGAAGCTGCTAGCCGGGAATTCTCTGCCTGGGTCTACCCGCTGCCCGGAACGCTACGCAGGGCAAAAGCGGTTCTCGTCCTCCGTGCTTGCTTTTTCTCAGAAAGAGCCGTGGTGTGCGTTTTCGCCGGAAAACGCGTTTTCGGCCGAAAACGTGTACGTTTGCACTTCCCCGCCACAGGGAAGCTGCTAGCCGGGAATTCTCTGCCTGGTTCTACCCGCTGCCCGGAACGCTACGCAGGGCAAAAGCGGTTCTCGTCCTCCGTGCTTGCTTTTTCTCAGAAAGAGCCGTGGTGTGCGTTTTCGCCGGAAAACGCGTTTTCGGCCGAAAACGTGTACGTTTGCACTTCCCCGCCACAGGGAAGCTGCTAGCCGGGAATTCTCTGCCTGGTTCTACCCGCTGCCCGGAACGCTACGCAGGGCAAAAGCGGTTCTCGTCCTCCGTGCTTGTTTTTTCTCAGAAAGAGCCGTGGTGTGCGTTTTCGCCGGAAAACGCGTTTTCGGCCGAAAATGTGTACGTTTGCACTTCCCCGCCACAGGGAAGCTGCTAGCCGGGAATTCTCTGCCTGGGTCTACCCGCTGCCCGGAACGCTACGCAGGGCAAAAGCGGTTCTCGTCCTCCGTGCTTGCTTTTTCTCAGAAAGAGCCATGGTGTGCGTTTTCGCCGGAAAACGCGTTTTCGGCCGAAAACGTGTACGTTTGCACTTCCCCGCCACAGGGAAGCTGCTAGCCGGGAATTCTCTGCCTGGTTCTACCCGCTGCCCGGAACGCTACGCAGGGCAAAAGCGGTTCTCGTCCTCCGTGCTTGCTTTTTCTCAGAAAGAGCCGTGGTGTGCGATTTCGCCGGAAAACGCGTTTTCGGCCGAAAACGTGTACGTTTGCACTTCCCCGCCACAGGGAAGCTGCTAGCCGGGAATTCTCTGCCTGGTTCTACCCGCTGCCCGGAACGCTACGCAGGGCAAAAGCGGTTCTCGTCCTCCGTGCTTGCTTTTTCTCAGAAAGAGCCGTGGTGTGCGTTTTCGCCGGAAAACGCGTTTTCGGCCGAAAACGTGTACGTTTGCACTTCGCCGCCACAGGGAAGCTGCTAGCCGGGAATTCTCTGCCTGGTTCTACCCGCTGCCCGGAACGCTACGCAGGGCAAAAGCGGTTCTCGTCCTCCGTGCTTGCTTTTTCTCAGAAAGAGCCGTGGTGTGCCTTTTCGCCGGAAAACGCGTTTTCGGCCGAAAACGTGTACGTTTGCACTTCCCCGCCACAGGGAAGCTGCTAGCCGGGAATTCTCTGCCTGGTTCTACCCGCTGCCCGGAACGCTACGCAGGGCAAAAGCGGTTCTCGTCCTCCGTGCTTGCTTTTTCTCAGAAAGTGTCGTGGTGTGCGTTTTCGCCGGAAAACGCGTTTTCGGCCGAAAACGTGTACGTTTGCACTTCCCCGCCACAGGGAAGCTGCTAGCCGGGAATTCTCTGCCTGGTTCTACCCGCTGCCCGGAACGCTACGCAGGGCAAAAGCGGTTCTCGTCCTCCGTGCTTGCTTTTTCTCAGAAAGAGCCGTGGTGTGCGTTTTCGCCGGAAAACGCATTTTCGGCCGATAACGTGTACGTTTGCACTTCCCCGCCACAGGGAAGCTGCTAGCCGGGAATTCTCTGCCTGGTTCTACCCGCTGCCCGGAACGCTACGCAGGGCAAAAGCGGTTCTCGTCCTCCGTGCTTGCTTTTTCTCAGAAAGAGCCGTGGTGTGCGTTTTCGCCGGAAAACGCGTTTTCGGCCGAAAAGGTGTACGTTTGCACTTCCCCGCCAGAGGGAAGCTGCTAGCCGGGAATTCTCTGCCTGGTTCTACCCGCTGCCCGGAACGCTACGCAGGGCAAAAGCGGTTCTCGTCCTCCGTGCTTGCTTTTTCTCAGAAAGAGCCGTGGTGTGCGATTTCGCCGGAAAACGCGTTTTCGGCCGAAAACGTGTACGTTTGCACTTCCCCGCCACAGGGAAGCTGCTAGCCGGGAATTCTCTGCCTGGGTCTACCCGCTGCCCGGAACGCTACGCAGGGCAAAAGCGGTTCTCGTCCTCCGTGCTTGCTTTTTCTCAGAAAGAGCCGTGGTGTGCGTTTTCGCCGGAAAACGCGTTTTCGGCCGAAAACGTGTACGTTTGCACTTCCCCGCCACAGGGAAGCTGCTAGCCGGGAATTCTCAGCCTGGTTCTACCCGCTGCCCGGAACGCTACGCAGGGCAAAAGCCGTTCTCGTCCTCCGTGCTTGCTTTTTCTCAGAAAGAGCCGTGGTGTGCGTTTTCGCCGGAAAACGCGTTTTCGGCCGAAAACGTGTACGTTTGCACTTCCCCGCCACAGGGAAGCTGCTAGCCGGGAATTCTCTGCCTGGTTCTACCCGCTGCCCGGAACGCTACGCAGGGCAAAAGCGGTTCTCGTCCTCCGTGCTTGCTTTTTCTCAGAAAGAGCCGTGGTGTGCGTTTTCGCCGGAAAACGCGTTTTCGGCCGAAAACGTGTACGTTTGCACTTCCCCGCCACAGGGAAGCTGCTAGCCGGGAATTCTCTGCCTGGTTCTACCCGCTGCCCGGAACGCTACGCAGGGCAAAAGCGGTTCTCGTCCTCCGTGCTTGCTTTTTCTCAGAAAGAGCCGTGGTGTGCCTTTTCGCCGGAAAACGCGTTTTCAGCCGAAAACGTGTACGTTTGCACTTCCGCGCCACAGGGAAGCTGCTAGCCGGGAATTCTCTGCCTGGTTCTACCCGCTGCCCGGAACGCTACGCAGGGCAAAAGCGGTTCTCGTCCTCCGTGCTTGCTTTTTCTCAGAAAGAGCCGTGGTGTGCGTTTTCGCCGGAAAACGCGTTTTCGGCCGAAAACGTGTACGTTTGCACTTCCCCGCCACAGGGAAGCTGCTAGCCGGGAATTCTCAGCCTGGTTCTACCCGCTGCCCGGAACGCTACGCAGGGCAAAAGCGGTTCTCGTCCTCCGTGCTTGCTTTTTCTCAGAAAGAGCCGTGGTGTGCGTTTTCGCCGGAAAACGCGTTTTCGGCCGAAAACGTGTACGTTTGCACTTCCCGGCCACAGGGAAGCTGCTAGCCGGGAATTCTCTGCCTGGGTCTACCCGCTGCCCGGAACGCTACGCAGGGCAAAAGCGGTTCTCGTCCTCCGTGCTTGCTTTTTCTCAGAAAGAGCCGTGGTGTGCGATTTCGCCGGAAAACGCGTTTTCGGCCGAAAACGTGTACGTTTGCACTTCCCCGCCACAGGGAAGCTGCTAGCCGGGAATTCTCTGCCTGGTTCTACCCGCTGCCCGGAACGCTACGCAGGGCAAAAGCGGTTCTCGTCCTCCGTGCTTGCTTTTTCTCAGAAAGAGCCGTGGTGTGCGATTTCGCCGGAAAACGCGTTTTCGGCCGAAAACGTGTACGTTTGCACTTCCCCGCCACAGGGAAGCTGCTAGCCGGGAATTCTCTGCCTGGTTCTACCCGCTGCCCGGAACGCTACGCAGGGCAAAAGCGGTTCTCGTCCTCCGTGCTTGTTTTTTCTCAGAAAGAGCCGTGGTGTGCGTTTTCGCCGGAAAACGCGTTTTCGGCCGAAAATGTGTACGTTTGCACTTCCCCGCCACAGGGAAGCTGCTAGCCGGGAATTCTCTGCCTGGTTCTACCCGCTGCCCGGAACGCTACGCAGGGCAAAAGCGGTTCTCGTCCTCCGTGCTTGCTTTTTCTCAGAAAGAGCCGTGGTGTGCCTTTTCGCCGGAAAACGCGTTTTCGGCCGAAAACGTGTACGTTTGCACTTCCCCGCCACAGGGAAGCTGCTAGCCGGGAATTCTCTGCCTGGTTCTACCCGCTGCCCGGAACGCTACGCAGGGCAAAAGCGGTTCTCGTCCTCCGTGCTTGCTTTTTCTCCCAAAGAGCCGTGGTGTGCGTTTTCGCCGGAAAACGCGTTTTCGGCCGAAAACGTGTACGTTTGCACTTCCCGGCCACAGGGAAGCTGCTAGCCGGGAATTCTCTGCCTGGGTCTACCCGCTGCCCGGAACGCTACGCAGGGCAAAAGCGGTTCTCGTCCTCCGTGCTTGCTTTTTCTCAGAAAGAGCCGTGGTGTGCGATTTCGCCGGAAAACGCGTTTTCGGCCGAAAACGTGTACGTTTGCACTTCCCCGCCACAGGGAAGCTGCTAGCCGGGAATTCTCTGCCTGGTTCTACCCGCTGCCCGGAACGCTACGCAGGGCAAAAGCGGTTCTCGTCCTCCGTGCTTGCTTTTTCTCAGAAAGAGCCGTGGTGTGCGATTTCGCCGGAAAACGCGTTTTCGGCCGAAAACGTGTACGTTTGCACTTCCCCGCCACAGGGAAGCTGCTAGCCGGGAATTCTCTGCCTGGTTCTACCCGCTGCCCGGAACGCTACGCAGGGCAAAAGCGGTTCTCGTCCTCCGTGCTTGTTTTTTCTCAGAAAGAGCCGTGGTGTGCGTTTTCGCCGGAAAACGCGTTTTCGGCCGAAAATGTGTACGTTTGCACTTCCCCGCCACAGGGAAGCTGCTAGCCGGGAATTCTCTGCCTGGTTCTACCCGCTGCCCGGAACGCTACGCAGGGCAAAAGCGGTTCTCGTCCTCCGTGCTTGCTTTTTCTCAGAAAGAGCCGTGGTGTGCGTTTTCGGCGGAAAACGCGTTTTCGGCCGAAAACGTGTACGTTTGCACTTCCCCGCCACAGGGAAGCTGCTAGCCGGGAATTCTCTGCCTGGTTCTACCCGCTGCCCGGAACGCTACGCAGGGCAAAAGCGGTTCTCGTCCTCCGTGCTTGCTTTTTCTCAGAAAGAGCCGTGGTGTGCGTTTTCGCCGGAAAACGCGTTTTCGGCCGAAAACGTGTACATTTGCACTTCCCCGCCACAGGGAAGCTGCTAGCCGGGAATTCTCTGCCTGGTTCTACCCGCTGCCCGGAACGCTACGCAGGGCAAAAGCGGTTCTCGTCCTCCGTGCTTGCTTTTTCTCAGAAAGAGCCGTGGTGTGCGTTTTCCCCGGAAAACGCATTTTCGGCCGATAACGTGTACGTTTGCACTTCCCCGCCACAGGGAAGCTGCTAGCCGGGAATTCTCTGCCTGGTTCTACCCGCTGCCCGGAACGCTACGCAGGGCAAAAGCGGTTCTCGTCCTCCGTGCTTGCTTTTTCTCAGAAAGAGCCGTGGTGTGCGTTTTCGGCGGAAAACGCGTTTTCGGCCGAAAACGTGTACGTTTGCACTTCCCCGCCACAGGGAAGCTGCTAGCCGGGAATTCTCTGCCTGGTTCTACCCGCTGCCCGGAACGCTACGCAGGGCAAAAGCGGTTCTCGTCCTCCGTGCTTGCTTTTTCTCAGAAAGAGCCGTGGTGTGCGTTTTCGCCGGAAAACGCGTTTTCGGCCGAAAACGTGTACGTTTGCACTTCCCCGCCACAGGGAAGCTGCTAGCCGGGAATTCTCTGCCTGGTTCTACCCGCTGCCCGGAACGCTACGCAGGGCAAAAGCGGTTCTCGTCCTCCGTGCTTGCTTTTTCTCCCAAAGAGCCGTGGTGTGCCTTTTCGCCGGAAAACGCGTTTTCGGCCGAAAACGTGTACGTTTGCACTTCCCCGCCACAGGGGAGCTGCTAGCCGGGAATTCTCAGCCTGGTTCTACCCGCTGCCCGGAACGCTACGCAGGGCAAAAGCGGTTCTCGTCCTCCGTGCTTGCTTTTTCTCAGAAAGAGCCGTGGTGTGCGTTTTCGCCGGAAAACGCGTTTTCGGCCGAAAACGTGTACGTTTGCACTTCCCCGCCACAGGGAAGCTGCTAGCCGGGAATTCTCTGCCTGGTTCTACCCGCTGCCCGGAACGCTACGCAGGGCAAAAGCGGTTCTCGTCCTCCGTGCTTGCTTTTTCTCAGAAAGAGCCGTGGTGTGCGTTTTCGCCGGAAAACGCGTTTTCGGCCGAAAACGTGTACGTTTGCACTTCCCCGCCACAGGGAAGCTGCTAGCCGGGAATTCTCAGCCTGGTTCTACCCGCTGCCCGGAACGCTACGCAGGGCAAAAGCGGTTCTCGTCCTCCGTGCTTGCTTTTTCTCAGAAAGAGCCGTGGTGTGCGTTTTCGCCGGAAAACGCGTTTTCGGCCGAAAACGTGTACGTTTGCACTTCCCCGCCACAGGGAAGCTGCTAGCCGGGAATTCTCTGCCTGGTTCTACCCGCTGCCCGGAACGCTACGCAGGGCAAAAGCGGTTCTCGTCCTCCGTGCTTGCTTTTTCTCAGAAAGAGCCGTGGTGTGCGTTTTCGCCGGAAAACGCGTTTTCGGCCGAAAACGTGTACGTTTGCACTTCCCCGCCACAGGGAAGCTGCTAGCCGGGATTTCTCTGCCTGGTTCTACCCGCTGCCCGGAACGCTACGCAGGGCAAAAGCGGTTCTCGTCCTCCGTGCTTGCTTTTTCTCAGAAAGAGCCGTGGTGTGCGTTTTCGCCGGAAAACGCGTTTTCGGCCGAAAACGTGTACGTTTGCACTTCCCCGCCACAGGGAAGCTGCTAGCCGGGAATTCTCTGCCTGGTTCTACCCGCTGCCCGGAACGCTACGCAGGGCAAAAGCGGTTCTCGTCCTCCGTGCTTGCTTTTTCTCAGAAAGAGCCGTGGTGTGCGTTTTCGGCGGAAAACGCGTTTTCGGCCGAAAACGTGTACGTTTGCACTTCCCCGCCACAGGGAAGCTGCTAGCCGGGAATTCTCTGCTTGGTTCTACCCGCTGCCCGGAACGCTACGCAGGGCAAAAGCGGTTCTCGTCCTCCGTGCTTGCTTTTTCTCAGAAAGAGCCGTGGTGTGCGATTTCGCCGGAAAACGCGTTTTCGGCCGAAAACGTGTACGTTTGCACTTCCCCGCCACAGGGAAGCTGCTAGCCGGGAATTCTCTGCCTGGTTCTACCCGCTGCCCGGAACGCTACGCAGGGCAAAAGCGGTTCTCGTCCTCCGTGCTTGCTTTTTCTCCCAAAGAGCCGTGGTGTGCCTTTTCGCCGGAAAACGCGTTTTCGGCCGAAAACGTGTACGTTTGCACTTCCCCGCCACAGGGAAGCTGCTAGCCGGGAATTCTCAGCCTGGTTCTACCCGCTGCCCGGAACGCTACGCAGGGCAAAAGCGGTTCTCGTCCTCCGTGCTTGCTTTTTCTCAGAAAGAGCCGTGGTGTGCGTTTTCGCCGGAAAACGCGTTTTCGGCCGAAAACGTGTACGTTTGCACTTCCCCGCCACAGGGAAGCTGCTAGCCGGGAATTCTCTGCTTGGTTCTACCCGCTGCCCGGAACGCTACGCAGGGCAAAAGCGGTTCTCGTCCTCCGTGCTTGCTTTTTCTCAGAAAGAGCCGTGGTGTGCGATTTCGCCGGAAAACGCGTTTTCGGCCGAAAACGTGTACGTTTGCACTTCCCCGCCACAGGGAAGCTGCTAGCCGGGAATTCTCTGCCTGGTTCTACCCGCTGCCCGGAACGCTACGCAGGGCAAAAGCGGTTCTCGTCCTCCGTGCTTGCTTTTTCTCCCAAAGAGCCGTGGTGTGCCTTTTCGCCGGAAAACGCGTTTTCGGCCGAAAACGTGTACGTTTGCACTTCCCCGCCACAGGGAAGCTGCTAGCCGGGAATTCTCTGCCTGGTTCTACCCGCTGCCCGGAACGCTACGCAGGGCAAAAGCGGTTCTCGTCCTCCGTGCTTGCTTTTTCTCAGAAAGAGCCGTGGTGTGCGTTTTCGCCGGAAAACGCGTTTTCGGCCGAAAACGTGTACGTTTGCACTTCCCCGCCACAGGGAAGCTGCTAGCCGGGAATTCTCTGCCTGGTTCTACCCGCTGCCCGGAACGCTACGCAGGGCAAAAGCGGTTCTCGTCCTCCGTGCTTGCTTTTTCTCAGAAAGAGCCGTGGTGTGCCTTTTCGCCGGAAAACGCGTTTTCAGCCGAAAACGTGTACGTTTGCACTTCCGCGCCACAGGGAAGCTGCTAGCCGGGAATTCTCTGCCTGGTTCTACCCGCTGCCCGGAACGCTACGCAGGGCAAAAGCGGTTCTCGTCCTCCGTGCTTGCTTTTTCTCAGAAAGAGCCGTGGTGTGCGTTTTCGCCGGAAAACGCGTTTTCGGCCGAAAACGTGTACGTTTGCACTTCCCCGCCACAGGGAAGCTGCTAGCCGGGAATTCTCTGCCTGGTTCTACCCGCTGCCCGGAACGCTACGCAGGGCAAAAGCGGTTCTCGTCCTCCGTGCTTGCTTTTTCTCAGAAAGAGCCGTGGTGTGCGTTTTCGCCGGAAAACGCGTTTTCGGCCGAAAACGTGTACGTTTGCACTTCCCCGCCACAGGGAAGCTGCTAGGCGGGAATTCTCTGCTTGGTTCTACCCGCTGCCCGGAACGCTACGCAGGGCAAAAGCGGTTCTCGTCCTCCGTGCTTGCTTTTTCTCAGACAGAGCCGTGGTGTGCGATTTCGCCGGAAAACGCGTTTTCGGCCGAAAACGTGTACGTTTGCACTTCCCCGCCACAGGGAAGCTGCTAGCCGGGAATTCTCTGCCTGGTTCTACCCGCTGCCCGGAACGCTACGCAGGGCAAAAGCGGTTCTCGTCCTCCGTGCTTGCTTTTTCTCAGAAAGAGCCGTGGTGTGCGTTTTCGCCGGAAAACGCGTTTTCGGCCGAAAACGTGTACGTTTGCACTTCCGCGCCACAGGGAAGCTGCTAGCCGGGAATTCTCTGCCTGGTTCTACCCGCTGCCCGGAACGCTACGCAGGGCAAAAGCGGTTCTCGTCCTCCGTGCTTGCTTTTTCTCAGAAAGAGCCGTGGTGTGCGTTTTCGCCGGAAAACGCGTTTTCGGCCGAAAACGTGTACGTTTGCACTTCCCCGCCACAGGGAAGCTGCTAGCCGGGAATTCTCTGCCTGGTTCTACCCGCTGCCCGGAACGCTACGCAGGGCAAAAGCGGTTCTCGTCCTCCGTGCTTGCTTTTTCTCAGAAAGAGCCGTGGTGTGCGTTTTCGCCGGAAAACGCGTTTTCGGCCGAAAACGTGTACGTTTGCACTTCCCCGCCACAGGGAAGCTGCTAGCCGGGATTTCTCTGCCTGGTTCTACCCGCTGCCCGGAACGCTACGCAGGGCAAAAGCGGTTCTCGTCCTCCGTGCTTGCTTTTTCTCAGAAAGAGCCGTGGTGTGCGTTTTCGCCGGAAAACGCGTTTTCGGCCGAAAACGTGTACGTTTGCACTTCCCCGCCACAGGGAAGCTGCTAGCCGGGAATTCTCCGCCTGGTTCTACCCGCTGCCCGGAACGCTACGCAGGGCAAAAGCGGTTCTCGTCCTCCGTGCTTGCTTTTTCTCAGAAAGAGCCGTGGTGTGCGTTTTCGGCGGAAAACGCGTTTTCGGCCGAAAACGTGTACGTTTGCACTTCCCCGCCACAGGGAAGCTGCTAGCCGGGAATTCTCTGCCTGGTTCTACCCGCTGCCCGGAACGCTACGCAGGGCAAAAGCGGTTCTCGTCCTCCGTGCTTGCTTTTTCTCAGAAAGAGCCGTGGTGTGCGTTTTCGCCGGAAAACGCGTTTTCGGCCGAAAACGTGTACGTTTGCACTTCCCCGCCACAGGGAAGCTGCTAGCCGGGAATTCTCTGCCTGGTTCTACCCGCTGCCCGGAACGCTACGCAGGGCAAAAGCGGTTCTCGTCCTCCGTGCTTGCTTTTTCTCAGACAGAGCCGTGGTGTGCGTTTTCGCCGGAAAACGCGTTTTCAGCCGAAAACGTGTACGTTTGCACTTCCCCGCCACAGGGAAGCTGCTAGCCGGGAATTCTCTGCCTGGTTCTACCCGCTGCCCGGAACGCTACGCAGGGCAAAAGCGGTTCTCGTCCTCCGTGCTTGCTTTTTCTCAGAAAGAGCCGTGGTGTGCGTTTTCGCCGGAAAACGCGTTTTCGGCCGAAAACGTGTACGTTTGCACTTCCCCGCCACAGGGAAGCTGCTAGCCGGGAATTCTCTGCCTGGGTCTACCCGCTGCCCGGAACGCTACGCAGGGCAAAAGCGGTTCTCGTCCTCCGTGCTTGCTTTTTCTCAGAAAGAGCTGTGGTGTGCGTTTTCGCCGGAAAACGCGTTTTCGGCCGAAAACGTGTACGTTTGCACTTCCCCGCCACAGGGAAGCTGCTAGCCGGGAATTCTCTGCCTGGTTCTACCCGCTGCCCGGAACGCTACGCAGGGCAAAAGCGGTTCTCGTCCTCCGTGCTTGCTTTTTCTCAGACAGAGCCGTGGTGTGCGTTTTCGCCGGAAAACGCGTTTTCAGCCGAAAACGTGTACGTTTGCACTTCCCCGCCACAGGGAAGCTGCTAGCCGGGAATTCTCTGCCTGGTTCTACCCGCTGCCCGGAACGCTACGCAGGGCAAAAGCGGTTCTCGTCCTCCGTGCTTGCTTTTTCTCAGAAAGAGCCGTGGTGTGCGTTTTCGCCGGAAAACGCGTTTTCGGCCGAAAACGTGTACGTTTGCACTTCCCCGCCACAGGGAAGCTGCTAGCCGGGAATTCTCTGCCTGGGTCTACCCGCTGCCCGGAACGCTACGCAGGGCAAAAGCGGTTCTCGTCCTCCGTGCTTGCTTTTTCTCAGAAAGAGCTGTGGTGTGCGTTTTCGCCAGAAAACGCGTTTTCGGCCGAAAACGTGTACGTTTGCACTTCCCCGCCACAGGGAAGCTGCTAGCCGGGAATTCTCTGCCTGGTTCTACCCGCTGCCCGGAACGCTACGCAGGGTAAAAGCGGTTCTCGTCCTCCGTGCTTGCTTTTTCTCAGAAAGAGCCGTGGTGTGCGTTTTCGCCGGAAAACGCGTTTTCGGCCGAAAACGTGTACGTTTGCACTTCCCCGCCACAGGGAAGCTGCTAGCCGGGAATTCTCTGCCTGGTTCTACCCGCTGCCCGGAACGCTACGCAGGGCAAAAGCGGTTCTCGTCCTCCGTGCTTGCTTTTTCTCAGAAAGAGCCGTGGTGTGCGTTTTCGCCGGAAAACGCGTTTTCGGCCGAAAACGTGTACGTTTGCACTTCCCCGCCACAGGGAAGCTGCTAGCCGGGAATTCTCTGCCTGGTTCTACCCGCTGCCCGGAACGCTACGCAGGGCAAAAGCGGTTCTCGTCCTCCGTGCTTGCTTTTTCTCAGACAGAGCCTTGGTGTGCGTTTTCGCCGGAAAACGCGTTTTCGGCCGAAAACGTGTACGTTTGCACTTTCCCGCCACAGGGAAGCTGCTAGCCGGGAATTCTCTGCCTGGTTCTACCCGCTGCCCGGAACGCTACACAGGGCAAAAGCGGTTCTCGTCCTCCGTGCTTGCTTTTTCTCAGAAAGAGCCGTGGTGTGCGTTTTCGCCGGAAAACGCGTTTTCGGCCGAAAACGTGTACGTTTGCACTTCCCCGCCACAGGGAAGCTGCTAGCCGGGAATTCTCTGCCTGGTTCTACCCGCTGCCCGGAACGCTACGCAGGGCAAAAGCGGTTCTCGTCCTCCGTGCTTGCTTTTTCTCAGAAAGAGCCGTGGTGTGCGTTTTCGCCGGAAAACGCGTTTTCGGCCGAAAACGTGTACGTTTGCACTTCCCCGCCACAGGGAAGCTGCTAGCCGGGAATTCTCTGCCTGGTTCTACACGCTGCCCGGAACGCTACGCAGGGCAAAAGCGGTTCTCGTCCTCCGTGCTTGCTTTTTCTCAGACAGAGCCGTGGTGTGCGTTTTCGCTGCAAAACGCGTTTTCGGCCGAAAACGTGTACGTTTGCACTTCCCCGCCACAGGGAAGCTGCTAGCCGGGAATTCTCTGCCTGGTTCTACCCGCTGCCCGGAACGCTACGCAGGGCAAAAGCGGTTCTCGTCCTCCGTGCTTGCTTTTTCTCAGAAAGAGCCGTGGTGTGCGTTTTCGCCGGAAAACGCGTTTTCGGCCGAAAACGTGTACGTTTGCAATTCCCCGCCACAGGGAAGCTGCTAGCCGGGAATTCTCTGCCTGGTTCTACCCGCTGCCCGGAACGCTACGCAGGGCAAAAGCGGTTCTCGTCCTCCGTGCTTGCTTTTTCTCAGAAAGAGCCGTGGTGTGCGATTTCGCCGGAAAACGCGTTTTCGGCCGAAAACGTGTACGTTTGCACTTCCCCGCCACAGGGAAGCTGCTAGCCGGGAATTCTCTGCCTGGGTCTACCCGCTGCCCGGAACGCTACGCAGGGCAAAAGCGGTTCTCGTCCTCCGTGCTTGCTTTTTCTCAGAAAGAGCCGTGATGTGCGTTTTCGCCGGAAAACGCGTTTTCGGCCGAAAACGTGTACGTTTGCACTTCCCCGCCACAGGGAAGCTGCTAGCCGGGAATTCTCTGCCTGGGTCTACCCGCTGCCCGGAACGCTACGCAGGGCAAAAGCGGTTCTCGTCCTCCGTGCTTGCTTTTTCTCAGAAAGAGCCGTGGTGTGCGTTTTCGCCGGAAAACGCGTTTTCGGCCGAAAACGTGTACGTTTGCACTTCCCCGCCACAGGGAAGCTGCTAGCCGGGAATTCTCTGCCTGGTTCTACCCGCTGCCCGGAACGCTACGCAGGGCAAAAGCGGTTCTCCTCCTCCGTGCTTGCTTTTACTCAGAAAGAGCCGTGGTGTGCCTTTTCGCCGGAAAACGCGTTTTCGGCCGAAAACGTGTACGTTTGCACTTCCCCGCCACAGGGAAGCTGCTAGCCGGGAATTCTCTGCCTGGTTCTACCCGCTGCCCGGAACGCTACGCAGGGCAGAAGCGGTTCTCGTCCTCCGTGCTTGCTTTTTCTCAGAAAGAGCCGTGGTGTGCGTTTTCGCCGGAAAACGCGTTTTCAGCCGAAAACGTGTACGTTTGCACTTCCGCGCCACAGGGAAGCTGCTAGCCGGGAATTCTCTGCCTGGTTCTACCCGCTGCCCGGAACGCTACGCAGGGCAAAAGCGGTTCTCGTCCTCCGTGCTTGCTTTTTCTCAGAAAGAGCCGTGGTGTGCGTTTTCGCCGGAAAACGCGTTTTCGGCCGAAAACGTGTACGTTTGCACTTCCCCGCCACAGGGAAGCTGCTAGCCGGGAATTCTCTGCCTGGTTCTACCCGCTGCCCGGAACGCTACGCAGGGCAAAAGCGGTTCTCGTCCTCCGTGCTTGCTTTTTCTCAGAAAGAGCCGTGGTGTGCGTTTTCGCCGGAAAACGCGTTTTCGGCCGAAAACGTGTACGTTTGCACTTCCCCGCCACAGGGAAGCTGCTAGCCGGGAATTCTCTGCCTGGTTCTACCCGCTGCCCGGAACGCTACGCAGGGCAAAAGCGGTTCTCGTCCTCCGTGCTTGCTTTTTCTCAGAAAGTGTCGTGGTGTGCGTTTTCGCCGGAAAACGCGTTTTCGGCCGAAAACGTGTACGTTTGCACTTCCCCGCCACAGGGAAGCTGCTAGCCGGGAATTCTCTGCCTGGTTCTACCCGCTGCCCGGAACGCTACGCAGGGCAAAAGCGGTTCTCGTCCTCCGTGCTTGCTTTTTCTCAGAAAGAGCCGTGGTGTGCGTTTTACCCGGAAAACGCATTTTCGGCCGATAACGTGTACGTTTGCACTTCCCCGCCACAGGGAAGCTGCTAGCCGGGAATTCTCTGCCTGGTTCTACCCGCTGCCCGGAACGCTACGCAGGGCAAAAGCGGTTCTCGTCCTCCGTGCTTGCTTTTTCTCAGAAAGAGCCGTGGTGTGCGTTTTCGCCGGAAAACGCGTTTTCGGCCGAAAACGTGTACGTTTGCACTTCCCCGCCACAGGGAAGCTGCTAGCCGGGAATTCTCTGCCTGGTTCTACCCGCTGCCCGGAACGCTACGCAGGGCAAAAGCGGTTCTCGTCCTCCGTGCTTGTTTTTTCTCAGAAAGAGCCGTGGTGTGCGTTTTCGCCGGAAAACGCGTTTTCGGCCGAAAACGTGTACGTTTGCACTTCACCGCCACAGGGAAGCTGCTAGCCGGGAATTCTCTGCCTGGTTCTACCCGCTGCCCGGAACGCTACGCAGGGCAAAAGCGGTTCTCGTCCTCCATGCTTGCTTTTTCTCAGAAAGAGCCGTGGTGTGCGATTTCGCCGGAAAACGCGTTTTCGGCCGAAAACGTGTACGTTTGCACTTCCCCGCCACAGGGAAGCTGCTAGCCGGGAATTCTCTGCCTGGTTCTACCCGCTGCCCGGAACGCTACGCAGGGCAAAAGCGGTTCTCGTCCTCCGTGCTTGCTTTTTCTCAGAAAGAGCCGTGGTGTGCGTTTTCGCCGGAAAACGCGTTTTCGGCCGAAAACGTGTACGTTTGCACTTCCCCGCCACAGGGAAGCTGCTAGCCGGGAATTCTCTGCCTGGTTCTACCCGCTGCCCGGAACGCTAGGCAGGGCAAAAGCGGTTCTCGTCCTCCGTGCTTGCTTTTTCTCAGAAAGAGCCGTGGTGTGCCTTTTCGCCGGAAAACGCGTTTTCGGCCGAAAACGTGTACGTTTGCACTTCCCCGCCACAGGGAAGCTGCTAGCCGGGAATTCTCTGCCTGGTTCTACCCGCTGCCCGGAACGCTACGCAGGGCAAAAGCGGTTCTCGTCCTCCGTGCTTGCTTTTTCTCAGAAAGTGTTGTGGTGTGCGTTTTCGCCGGAAAACGCGTTTTCGGCCGAAAACGTGTACGTTTGCACTTCCCCGCCACAGGGAAGCTGCTAGCCGGGAATTCTCTGCCTGGTTCTACCCGCTGCCCGGAACGCTACGCAGGGCAAAAGCGGTTCTCGTCCTCCGTGCTTGCTTTTTCTCAGAAAGACCCGTGGTGTGCGTTTTAGCCGGAAAACGCATTTTCGGCCGATAACGTGTACGTTTGCACTTCCCCGCCACAGGGAAGCTGCTAGCCGGGAATTCTCTGCCTGGTTCTACCCGCTGCCCGGAACGCTACGCAGGGCAAAAGCGGTTCTCGTCCTCCGTGCTTGCTTTTTCTCAGAAAGAGCCGTGGTGTGCGTTTTCGCCGGAAAACGCGTTTTCGGCCGAAAACGTGTACGTTTGCACTTCCCCGCCACAGGGAAGCTGCTAGCCGGGAATTCTCTGCCTGGTTCTACCCGCTGCCCGGAACGCTAGGCAGGGCAAAAGCGGTTCTCGTCCTCCGTGCTTGCTTTTTCTCAGAAAGAGCCGTGGTGTGCGTTTTCGCCGGAAAACGCGTTTTCGGCCGAAAACGTGTACGTTTGCACTTCCCCGCCACAGGGAAGCTGCTAGCCGGGAATTCTCTGCCTGGTTCTACCCGCTGCCCGGAACGCTACGCAGGGCAAAAGCGGTTCTCGTCCTCCGTGCTTGCTTTTTCTCAGAAAGTGTTGTGGTGTGCGTTTTCGCCGGAAAACGCGTTTTCGGCCGAAAACGTGTACGTTTGCACTTCCCCGCCACAGGGAAGCTGCTAGCCGGGAATTCTCTGCCTGGGTCTACCCGCTGCCCGGAACGCTACGCAGGGCAAAAGCGGTTCTCGTCCTCCGTGCTTGCTTTTTCTCAGAAAGAGCCGTGGTGTGCGTTTTCGCCGGAAAACGCGTTTTCGGCCGAAAACGTGTACGTTTGCACTTCCCCGCCACAGGGAAGCTGCTAGCCGGGAATTCTCAGCCTGGTTCTACCCGCTGCCCGGAACGCTACGCAGGGCAAAAGCGGTTCTCGTCCTCCGTGCTTGCTTTTTCTCAGAAAGAGCCGTGGTGTGCGTTTTCGCCGGAAAACGCGTTTTCGGCCGAAAACGTGTACGTTTGCACTTCCCCGCCACAGGGAAGCTGCTAGCCGGGAATTCTCTGCCTGGTTCTACCCGCTGCCCGGAACGCTACGCAGGGCAAAAGCGGTTCTCGTCCTCCGTGCTTGCTTTTTCTCAGAAAGAGCCGTGGTGTGCGTTTTAGCCGGAAAACGCATTTTCGGCCGATAACGTGTACGTTTGCACTTCCCCGCCACAGGGAAGCTGCTAGCCGGGAATTCTCTGCCTGGTTCTACCCGCTGCCCGGAACGCTACGCAGGGCAAAAGCGGTTCTCGTCCTCCGTGCTTGCTTTTTCTCAGACAGAGCCGTGGTGTGCGTTTTCGCCGGAAAACGCGTTTTCGGCCGAAAACGTGTACGTTTGCACTTCCCCGCCACAGGGAAGCTGCTAGCCGGGAATTCTCTGCCTGGTTCTACCCGCTGCCCGGAACGCTACGCAGGGCAAAAGCGGTTCTCGTCCTCCGTGCTTGTTTTTTCTCAGAAAGAGCCGTGGTGTGCGTTTTCGCCGGAAAACGCGTTTTCGGCCGAAAACGTGTACGTTTGCACTTCCCCGCCACAGGGAAGCTGCTAGCCGGGAATTCTCTGCCTGGTTCTACCCGCTGCCCGGAACGCTACGCAGGGCAAAAGCGGTTCTCGTCCTCCGTGCTTGCTTTTTCTCAGAAAGAGCCGTGGTGTGCGTTTTCGCCGGAAAACGCGTTTTCGGCCGAAAACGTGTACGTTTGCACTTCCCCGCCACAGGGAAGCTGCTAGCCGGGAATTCTCTGCCTGGTTCTACCCGCTGCCCGGAACGCTAGGCAGGGCAAAAGCGGTTCTCGTCCTCCGTGCTTGCTTTTTCTCAGAAAGAGCCGTGGTGTGCGTTTTCGCCGGAAAACGCGTTTTCGGCCGAAAACGTGTACGTTTGCACTTCCCCGCCACAGGGAAGCTGCTAGCCGGGAATTCTCTGCCTGGTTCTACCCGCTGCCCGGAACGCTACGCAGGGCAAAAGCGGTTCTCGTCCTCCGTGCTTGCTTTTTCTCAGAAAGTGTTGTGGTGTGCGTTTTCGCCGGAAAACGCGTTTTCGGCCGAAAACGTGTACGTTTGCACTTCCCCGCCACAGGGAAGCTGCTAGCCGGGAATTCTCTGCCTGGTTCTACCCGCTGCCCGGAACGCTAGGCAGGGCAAAAGCGGTTCTCGTCCTCCGTGCTTGCTTTTTCTCAGAAAGACCCGTGGTGTGCGTTTTAGCCGGAAAACGCATTTTCGGCCGATAACGTGTACGTTTGCACTTCCCCGCCACAGGGAAGCTGCTAGCCGGGAATTCTCTGCCTGGTTCTACCCGCTGCCCGGAACGCTACGCAGGGCAAAAGCGGTTCTCGTCCTCCGTGCTTGCTTTTTCTCAGAAAGAGCCGTGGTGTGCGTTTTCGCCGGAAAACGCGTTTTCGGCCGAAAACGTGTAAGTTTGCACTTCCCCGCCACAGGGAAGCTGCTAGCCGGGAATTCTCTGCCTGGTTCTACCCGCTGCCCGGAACGCTACGCAGGGCAAAAGCGGTTCTCGTCCTCCGTGCTTGCTTTTTCTCAGAAAGAGCCGTGGTGTGCGTTTTCGCCGGAAAACGCGTTTTCGGCCGAAAACGTGTACGTTTGCACTTCCCCGCCACAGGGAAGCTGCTAGCCGGGAATTCTCTGCCTGGTTCTACCCGCTGCCCGGAACGCTACGCAGGGCAGAAGCGGTTCTCGTCCTCCGTGCTTGCTTTTTCTCAGAAAGAGCCGTGGTGTGCGTTTTCGCCGGAAAACGCGTTTTCAGCCGAAAACGTGTACGTTTGCACTTCCGCGCCACAGGGAAGCTGCTAGCCGGGAATTCTCTGCCTGGTTCTACCCGCTGCCCGGAACGCTACGCAGGGCAAAAGCGGTTCTCGTCCTCCGTGCTTGCTTTTTCTCAGAAAGAGCCGTGGTGTGCGTTTTCGCCGGAAAACGCGTTTTCGGCCGAAAACGTGTACGTTTGCACTTCCCCGCCACAGGGAAGCTGCTAGCCGGGAATTCTCTGCCTGGTTCTACCCGCTGCCCGGAACGCTACGCAGGGCAGAAGCGGTTCTCGTCCTCCGTGCTTGCTTTTTCTCAGAAAGAGCCGTGGTGTGCGTTTTCGCCGGAAAACGCGTTTTCGGCCGAAAACGTGTACGTTTGCACTTCCCCGCCACAGGGAAGCTGCTAGCCGGGAATTCTCTGCCTGGTTCTACCCGCTGCCCGGAACGCTACGCAGGGCAAAAGCGGTTCTCGTCCTCCGTGCTTGCTTTTTCTCAGAAAGAGCCGTGGTGTGCGTTTTACCCGGAAAACGCATTTTCGGCCGATAACGTGTACGTTTGCACTTCCCCGCCACAGGGAAGCTGCTAGCCGGGAATTCTCTGCCTGGTTCTACCCGCTGCCCGGAACGCTACGCAGGGCAAAAGCGGTTCTCGTCCTCCGTGCTTGCTTTTTCTCAGAAAGAGCCGTGGTGTGCGTTTTCGCCGGAAAACGCGTTTTCGGCCGAAAACGTGTACGTTTGCACTTCCCCGCCACAGGGAAGCTGCTAGCCGGGAATTCTCTGCCTGGTTCTACCCGCTGCCCGGAACGCTACGCAGGGCAAAAGCGGTTCTCGTCCTCCGTGCTTGCTTTTTCTCAGAAAGAGCCGTGGTGTGCGTTTTCGCCGGAAAACGCGTTTTCGGCCGAAAACGTGTACGTTTGCACTTCCCCGCCACAGGGAAGCTGCTAGCCGGGAATTCTCTGCCTGGTTCTACCCGCTGCCCGGAACGCTACGCAGGGCAAAAGCGGTTCTCTTCCTCCGTGCTTGCTTTTTCTCAGAAAGAGCCGTGGTGTGCGTTTTCGCCGGAAAACGCGTTTTCGGCCGAAAACGTGTACGTTTGCACTTCACCGCCACAGGGAAGCTGCTAGCCGGGAATTCTCTGCCTGGTTCTACCCGCTGCCCGGAACGCTACGCAGGGCAAAAGCGGTTCTCGTCCTCCATGCTTGCTTTTTCTCAGAAAGAGCCGTGGTGTGCGATTTCGCCGGAAAACGCGTTTTCGGCCGAAAACGTGTACGTTTGCACTTCCCCGCCACAGGGAAGCTGCTAGCCGGGAATTCTCTGCCTGGTTCTACCCGCTGCCCGGAACGCTACGCAGGGCAAAAGCGGTTCTCGTCCTCCGTGCTTGCTTTTTCTCAGAAAGAGCCGTGGTGTGCGTTTTCGCCGGAAAACGCGTTTTCGGCCGAAAACGTGTACGTTTGCACTTCCCCGCCACAGGGAAGCTGCTAGCCGGGAATTCTCTGCCTGGTTCTACCCGCTGCCCGGAACGCTAGGCAGGGCAAAAGCGGTTCTCGTCCTCCGTGCTTGCTTTTTCTCAGAAAGAGCCGTGGTGTGCCTTTTCGCCGGAAAACGCGTTTTCGGCCGAAAACGTGTACGTTTGCACTTCCCCGCCACAGGGAAGCTGCTAGCCGGGAATTCTCTGCCTGGTTCTACCCGCTGCCCGGAACGCTACGCAGGGCAAAAGCGGTTCTCGTCCTCCGTGCTTGCTTTTTCTCAGAAAGTGTTGTGGTGTGCGTTTTCGCCGGAAAACGCGTTTTCGGCCGAAAACGTGTACGTTTGCACTTCCCCGCCACAGGGAAGCTGCTAGCCGGGAATTCTCTGCCTGGTTCTACCCGCTGCCCGGAACGCTACGCAGGGCAAAAGCGGTTCTCGTCCTCCGTGCTTGCTTTTTCTCAGAAAGACCCGTGGTGTGCGTTTTAGCCGGAAAACGCATTTTCGGCCGATAACGTGTACGTTTGCACTTCCCCGCCACAGGGAAGCTGCTAGCCGGGAATTCTCTGCCTGGTTCTACCCGCTGCCCGGAACGCTACGCAGGGCAAAAGCGGTTCTCGTCCTCCGTGCTTGCTTTTTCTCAGAAAGAGCCGTGGTGTGCGTTTTCGCCGGAAAACGCGTTTTCGGCCGAAAACGTGTACGTTTGCACTTCCCCGCCACAGGGAAGCTGCTAGCCGGGAATTCTCTGCCTGGTTCTACCCGCTGCCCGGAACGCTACGCAGGGCAAAAGCGGTTCTCGTCCTCCGTGCTTGCTTTTTCTCAGAAAGAGCCGTGGTGTGCGTTTTCGCCGGAAAACGCGTTTTCGGCCGAAAACGTGTACGTTTGCACTTCCCCGCCACAGGGAAGCTGCTAGCCGGGAATTCTCTGCCTGGTTCTACCCGCTGCCCGGAACGCTACGCAGGGCAAAAGCGGTTCTCGTCCTCCGTGCTTGCTTTTTCTCAGAAAGAGCCGTGGTGTGCGATTTCGCCGGAAAACGCGTTTTCGGCCGAAAACGTGTACGTTTGCACTTCCCCGCCACAGGGAAGCTGCTAGCCGGGAATTCTCTGCCTGGGTCTACCCGCTGCCCGGAACGCTACGCAGGGCAAAAGCGGTTCTCGTCCTCCGTGCTTGCTTTTTCTCAGAAAGAGCCGTGGTGTGCGTTTTCGCCGGAAAACGCGTTTTCGGCCGAAAACGTGTACGTTTGCACTTCCCCGCCACAGGGAAGCTGCTAGCCGGGAATTCTCAGCCTGGTTCTACCCGCTGCCCGGAACGCTACGCAGGGCAAAAGCGGTTCTCGTCCTCCGTGCTTGCTTTTTCTCAGAAAGAGCCGTGGTGTGCGTTTTCGCCGGAAAACGCGTTTTCGGCCGAAAACGTGTACGTTTGCACTTCCCCGCCACAGGGAAGCTGCTAGCCGGGAATTCTCTGCCTGGTTCTACCCGCTGCCCGGAACGCTACGCAGGGCAAAAGCGGTTCTCGTCCTCCGTGCTTGCTTTTTCTCAGAAAGAGCCGTGGTGTGCGTTTTAGCCGGAAAACGCATTTTCGGCCGATAACGTGTACGTTTGCACTTCCCCGCCACAGGGAAGCTGCTAGCCGGGAATTCTCTGCCTGGTTCTACCCGCTGCCCGGAACGCTACGCAGGGCAAAAGCGGTTCTCGTCCTCCGTGCTTGCTTTTTCTCAGAAAGAGCCGTGGTGTGCGTTTTCGCCGGAAAACGCGTTTTCGGCCGAAAACGTGTACGTTTGCACTTCCCCGCCACAGGGAAGCTGCTAGCCGGGAATTCTCTGCCTGGTTCTACCCGCTGCCCGGAACGCTACGCAGGGCAAAAGCGGTTCTCGTCCTCCGTGCTTGTTTTTTCTCAGAAAGAGCCGTGGTGTGCCTTTTCGCCGGAAAACGCGTTTTCGGCCGAAAACGTGTACGTTTGCACTTCCCCGCCACAGGGAAGCTGCTAGCCGGGAATTCTCTGCCTGGTTCTACCCGCTGCCCGGAACGCTACGCAGGGCAAAAGCGGTTCTCGTCCTCCGTGCTTGCTTTTTCTCAGAAAGAGCCGTGGTGTGCGTTTTCGCCGGAAAACGCGTTTTCGGCCGAAAACGTGTACGTTTGCACTTCCCCGCCACAGGGAAGCTGCTAGCCGGGAATTCTCTGCCTGGGTCTACCCGCTGCCCGGAACGCTAGGCAGGGCAAAAGCGGTTCTCGTCCTCCATGCTTGCTTTTTCTCAGAAAGAGCCGTGGTGTGCGATTTCGCCGGAAAACGCGTTTTCGGCCGAAAACGTGTACGTTTGCACTTCCCCGCCACAGGGAAGCTGCTAGCCGGGAATTCTCTGCCTGGTTCTACCCGCTGCCCGGAACGCTACGCAGGGCAAAAGCGGTTCTCGTCCTCCGTGCTTGCTTTTTCTCAGAAAGAGCCGTGGTGTGCGTTTTCGCCGGAAAACGCGTTTTCGGCCGAAAACGTGTACGTTTGCACTTCCCCGCCACAGGGAAGCTGCTAGCCGGGAATTCTCTGCCTGGTTCTACCCGCTGCCCGGAACGCTAGGCAGGGCAAAAGCGGTTCTCGTCCTCCGTGCTTGCTTTTTCTCAGATAGAGCCGTGGTGTGCGTTTTCGCCGGAAAACGCGTTTTCGGCCGAAAACGTGTACGTTTGCACTTCCCCGCCACAGGGAAGCTGCTAGCCGGGAATTCTCTGCCTGGTTCTACCCGCTGCCCGGAACGCTACGCAGGGCAAAAGCGGTTCTCGTCCTCCGTGCTTGCTTTTTCTCAGAAAGTGTTGTGGTGTGCGTTTTCGCCGGAAAACGCGTTTTCGGCCGAAAACGTGTACGTTTGCACTTCCCCGCCACAGGGAAGCTGCTAGCCGGGAATTCTCTGCCTGGTTCTACCCGCTGCCCGGAACGCTAGGCAGGGCAAAAGCGGTTCTCGTCCTCCGTGCTTGCTTTTTCTCAGAAAGACCCGTGGTGTGCGTTTTAGCCGGAAAACGCGTTTTCGGCCGAAAACGTGTACGTTTGCACTTCCCCGCCACAGGGAAGCTGCTAGCCGGGAATTCTCTGCCTGGTTCTACCCGCTGCCCGGAACGCTACGCAGGGCAAAAGCGGTTCTCGTCCTCCGTGCTTGCTTTTTCTCAGAAAGAGCCGTGGTGTGCGTTTTCGCCGGAAAACGCGTTTTCGGCCGAAAACGTGTAAGTTTGCACTTCCCCGCCACAGGGAAGCTGCTAGCCGGGAATTCTCTGCCTGGTTCTACCCGCTGCCCGGAACGCTAGGCAGGGCAAAAGCGGTTCTCGTCCTCCGTGCTTGCTTTTTCTCAGAAAGAGCCGTGGTGTGCGTTTTCGCCGGAAAACGCGTTTTCAGCCGAAAACGTGTACGTTTGCACTTCCCCGCCACAGGGAAGCTGCTAGCCGGGAATTCTCTGCCTGGTTCTACCCGCTGCCCGGAACGCTACGCAGGGCAAAAGCGGTTCTCGTCCTCCGTGCTTGCTTTTTCTCAGAAAGAGCCGTGGTGTGCGTTTTCGCCGGAAAACGCGTTTTCGGCCGAAAACGTGTACGTTTGCACTTCCCCGCCACAAGGAAGCTGCTAGCCGGGAATTCTCTGCCTGGTTCTACCCGCTGCCCGGAACGCTACGCAGGGCAAAAGCGGTTCTCGTCCTCCGTGCTTGCTTTTTCTCAGAAAGAGCCGTGGTGTGCGTTTTAGCCGGAAAACGCATTTTCGGCCGATAACGTGTACGTTTGCACTTCCCCGCCACAGGGAAGATGCTAGCCGGGAATTCTCTGCCTGGTTCTACCCGCTGCCCGGAACGCTACGCAGGGCAAAAGCGGTTCTCGTCCTCCGTGCTTGCTTTTTCTCAGAAAGAGCCGTGGTGTGCGTTTTCGCCGGAAAACGCGTTTTCGGCCGAAAACGTGTACGTTTGCACTTCCCCGCCACAGGGAAGCTGCTAGCCGGGAATTCTCTGCCTGGTTCTACCCGCTGCCCGGAACGCTACGCAGGGCAAAAGCGGTTCTCGTCCTCCGTGCTTGCTTTTTCTCAGAAAGAGCCGTGGTGTGCGTTTTCGCCGGAAAACGCGTTTTCGGCCGAAAACGTGTACGTTTGCACTTCCCCGCCACAGGGAAGCTGCTAGCCGGGAATTCTCTGCCTGGTTCTACCCGCTGCCCGGAACGCTACGCAGGGCAAAAGCGGTTCTCGTCCTCCGTGCTTGCTTTTTCTCAGAAAGAGCCGTGGTGTGCGTTTTCGCCGGAAAACGCGTTTTTGGCCGAAAACTTGTACGTTTGCACTTCCCCGCCACAGGGAAGCTGCTAGCCGGGAATTCTCTGCCTGGTTCTACCCGCTGCCCGGAACGCTACGCAGGGCAAAAGCGGTTCTCGTCCTCCTTGCTTGCTTTTTCTCAGACAGAGCCGTGGTGTGCGTTTTCGCCGGAAAACGCGTTTTCGGCCGAAAACGTGTACGTTTGCACTTCCCCGCCACAGGGAAGCTGCTAGCCGGGAATTCTCTGCCTGGTTCTACCCGCTGCCCGGAACGCTACGCAGGGCAAAAGCGGTTCTCGTCCTCCGTGCTTGCTTTTTCTCAGAAAGAGCCGTGGTGTGCGTTTTCGCGGGAAAACGCATTTTCGGCCGAAAACGTGTACGTTTGCACTTCCCCGCCACAGGGAAGCTGCTAGCCGGGAATTCTCTGCCTGGTTCTACCCGCTGCCCGGAACGCTACGCAGGGCAAAAGCGGTTCTCGTCCTCCGTGCTTGCTTTTTCTCAGACAGAGCCGTGGTGTGCGTTTTAGCCGGAAAACGCATTTTCGGCCGATAACGTGTACGTTTGCACTTCCCCGCCACAGGGAAGCTGCTAGCCGGGAATTCTCTGCCTGGTTCTACCCGCTGCCCGGAACGCTACGCAGGGCAAAAGCGGTTCTCGTCCTCCGTGCTTGCTTTTTCTCAGAAAGAGCCGTGGTGTGCGTTTTCGCCGGAAAACGCGTTTTCGGCCGAAAACGTGTACGTTTGCACTTCCCCGCCACAGGGAAGCTGCTAGCCGGGAATTCTCTGCCTGGTTCTACCCGCTGCCCGGAACGCTACGCAGGGCAAAAGCGGTTCTCGTCCTCCGTGCTTGCTTTTTCTCAGAAAGAGCCGTGGTGTGCGTTTTCGCCGGAAAACGCGTTTTCGGCCGAAAACGTGTACGTTTGCACTTCCCCGCCACAGGGAAGCTGCTAGCCGGGAATTCTCTGCCTGGTTCTACCCGCTGCCCGGAACGCTACGCAGGGCAAAAGCGGTTCTCGTCCTCCGTGCTTGCTTTTTCTCAGAAAGAGCCGTGGTGTGCGTTTTCGCCGGAAAACGCGTTTTTGGCCGAAAACGTGTACGTTTGCACTTCCCCGCCACAGGGAAGCTGCTAGCCGGGAATTCTCTGCCTGGTTCTACCCGCTGCCCGGAACGCTACGCAGGGCAAAAGCGGTTCTCCTCCTCCGTGCTTGCTTTTTCTCAGACAGAGCCGTGGTGTGCGATTTCGCCGGAAAACGCGTTTTCGGCCGAAAACGTGTACGTTTGCACTTCCCCGCCACAGGGAAGCTGCTAGCCGGGAATTCTCTGCCTGGTTCTACCCGCTGCCCGGAACGCTACGCAGGGCAAAAGCGGTTCTCGTCCTCCGTGCTTGCTTTTTCTCAGAAAGAGCCGTGGTGTGCGTTTTCGCCGGAAAACGCGTTTTCGGCCGAAAACGTGTACGTTTGCACTTCCCCGCCACAGGGAAGCTGCTAGCCGGGAATTCTCTGCCTGGTTCTACCCGCTGCCCGGAACGCTACGCAGGGCAAAAGCGGTTCTCGTCCTCCGTGCTTGCTTTTTCTCAGAAAGAGCCGTGGTGTGCGTTTTCGCCGGAAAACGCGTTTTCGGCCGAAAACGTGTACGTTTGCACTTCCCCGCCACAGGGAAGCTGCTAGCCGGGAATTCTCTGCCTGGTTCTACCCGCTGCCCGGAACGCTACGCAGGGCAAAAGCGGTTCTCGTCCTCCGTGCTTGCTTTTTCTCAGAAAGAGCCGTGGTGTGCGTTTTCGCCGGAAAACGCGTTTTCGGCCGAAAACGTGTACGTTTGCACTTCCCCGCCACAGGGAAGCTGCTAGCCGGGAATTCTCTGCCTGGTTCTACCCGCTGCCCGGAACGCTACGCAGGGCAAAAGCGGTTCTCGTCCTCCGTGCTTGCTTTTTCTCAGAAAGAGCCGTGGTGTGCGTTTTCGCCGGAAAACGCGTTTTCGGCCGAAAACGTGTACGTTTGCACTTCCCCGCCACAGGGAAGCTGCTAGCCGGGAATTCTCTGCCTGGTTCTACCCGCTGCCCGGAACGCTACGCAGGGCAAAAGCGGTTCTCGTCCTCCGTGCTTGCTTTTTCTCAGAAAGAGCCGTGGTGTGCGTTTTCGCCGGAAAACGCGTTTTCGGCCGAAAACGTGTACGTTTGCACTTCCCCGCCACAGGGAAGCTGCTAGCCGGGAATTCTCTGCCTGGTTCTACCCGCTGCCCGGAACGCTACGCAGGGCAAAAGCGGTTCTCGTCCTCCGTGCTTGCTTTTTCTCAGAAAGAGCCGTGGTGTGCGTTTTCGCCGGAAAACGCGTTTTCGGCCGAAAACGTGTACGTTTGCACTTCCCCGCCACAGGGAAGCTGCTAGCCGGGAATTCTCTGCCTGGTTCTACCCGCTGCCCGGAACGCTACGCAGGGCAAAAGCGGTTCTCGTCCTCCGTGCTTGCTTTTTCTCAGAAAGAGCCGTGGTGTGCGTTTTCGCCGGAAAACGCGTTTTCGGCCGAAAACGTGTACGTTTGCACTTCCCCGCCACAGGGAAGCTGCTAGCCGGGAATTCTCTGCCTGGTTCTACCCGCTGCCCGGAACGCTACGCAGGGCAAAAGCGGTTCTCGTCCTCCGTGCTTGGCTTTTTCTCAGAAAGAGCCGTGGTGTGCGTTTTCGCCGGAAAACGCGTTTTCGGGCGAAAACGTGTACGTTTGCACTTCCCCGCCACAGGGAAGCTGGTAGCCGGGAATTCTCTGCCTGGTTCTACCCGCTGCCCGGAACGCTACGCAGGGCAAAAGCGGTTCTCGTCCTCCGTGCTTGCTTTTTCTCAGAAAGAGCCGTGGTGTGCGTTTTCGCCGGAAAACGCGTTTTCGGCCGAAAACGTGTACGTTTGCACTTCCCCGCCACAGGGAAGCTGCTAGCCGGGAATTCTCTGCCTGGTTCTACCCGCTGCCCGGAACGCTACGCAGGGCAAAAGCGGTTCTCGTCCTCCGTGCTTGCTTTTTCTCAGAAAGAGCCGTGGTGTGCGATTTCGCCGGAAAACGCGTTTTCGGCCGAAAACGTGTACGTTTGCACTTCCCCGCCACAGGGAAGCTGCTAGCCGGGAATTCTCTGCCTGGTTCTACCCGCTGCCCGGAACGCTACGCAGGGCAAAAGCGGTTCTCGTCCTCCGTGCTTGCTTTTTCTCAGAAAGAGCCGTGGTGTGCGTTTTCGCCGGAAAACGCGTTTTCGGCCGAAAACTTGTACGTTTGCACTTCCCCGCCACAGGGAAGCTGCTAGCCGGGAATTCTCTGCCTGGTTCTACCCGCTGCCCGGAACGCTACGCAGGGCAAAAGCGGTTCTCGTCCTCCGTGCTTGCTTTTTCTCAGAAAGAGCCGTGGTGTGCGTTTTCGCCGGAAAACGCGTTTTCGGCCGAAAACGTGTACGTTTGCACTTCCCCGCCACAGGGAAGCTGCTAGCCGGGAATTCTCTGCCTGGTTCTACCCGCTGCCCGGAACGCTACGCAGGGCAAAAGCGGTTCTCGTCCTCCGTGCTTGCTTTTTCTCAGAAAGAGCCGTGGTGTGCGTTTTCGCCGGAAAACGCGTTTTCGGCCGAAAACGTGTACGTTTGCACTTCCCCGCCACAGGGAAGCTGCTAGCCGGGAATTCTCTGCCTGGTTCTACCCGCTGCCCGGAACGCTACGCAGGGCAAAAGCGGTTCTCGTCCTCCGTGCTTGCTTTTTCTCAGAAAGAGCCGTGGTGTGCGTTTTCGCCGGAAAACGCGTTTTCGGCCGAAAACGTGTACGTTTGCACTTCCCCGCCACAGGGAAGCTGCTAGCCGGGAATTCTCTGCCTGGTTCTACCCGCTGCCCGGAACGCTACGCAGGGCAAAAGCGGTTCTCGTCCTCCGTGCTTGCTTTTTCTCAGAAAGAGCCGTGGTGTGCGTTTTCGCCGGAAAACGCGTTTTCGGCCGAAAACGTGTACGTTTGCACTTCCCCGCCACAGGGAAGCTGCTAGCCGGGAATTCTCTGCCTGGTTCTACCCGCTGCCCGGAACGCTACGCAGGGCAAAAGCGGTTCTCGTCCTCCGTGCTTGCTTTTTCTCAGAAAGAGCCGTGGTGTGCGTTTTCGCCGGAAAACGCGTTTTCGGCCGAAAACGTGTACGTTTGCACTTCCCCGCCACAGGGAAGCTGCTAGCCGGGAATTCTCTGCCTGGTTCTACCCGCTGCCCGGAACGCTACGCAGGGCAAAAGCGGTTCTCGTCCTCCGTGCTTGCTTTTTCTCAGAAAGAGCTGTGGTGTGCGTTTTCGCCGGAAAACGCGTTTTCGGCCAAAAACGTGTACGTTTGCACTTCCCCGCCACAGGGAAGCTGCTAGCCGGGAATTCTCTGCCTGGTTCTACCCGCTGCCCGGAACGCTCCGCAGGGCAAAAGCGGTTCTCGTCCTCCGTGCTTGCTTTTTCTCAGAAAGAGCCGTGGTGTGCGTTTTCGCCGGAAAACGCGTTTTCGGCCGAAAACGTGTACGTTTGCACTTCCCCGCCACAGGGAAGCTGCTAGCCGGGAATTCTCTGCCTGGTTCTACCCGCTGCCCGGAACGCTACGCAGGGCAAAAGCGGTTCTCGTCCTCCGTGCTTGCTTTTTCTCAGAAAGAGCCGTGGTGTGCGTTTTCGCCGGAAAACGCGTTTTCGGCCGAAAACGTGTACGTTTGCACTTCCCCGCCACAGGGAAGCTGCTAGCCGGGAATTCTCTGCCTGGTTCTACCCGCTGCCCGGAACGCTACGCAGGGCAAAAGCGGTTCTCGTCCTCCGTGCTTGCTTTTTCTCAGAAAGAGCCGGGTGTGCGTTTTCGCCGGAAAACGCGTTTTCGGCCGAAAACGTGTACGTTTGCACTTCCCCGCCACAGGGAAGCTGCTAGCCGGGAATTCTCTGCCTGGTTCTACCCGCTGCCCGGAACGCTACGCAGGGCAAAAGCGGTTCTCGTCCTCCGTGCTTGCTTTTTCTCAGAAAGAGCCGTGGTGTGCGTTTTCGCCGGAAAACGCGTTTTCGGCCGAAAACGTGTACGTTTGCACTTCCCCGCCACAGGGAAGCTGCTAGCCGGGAATTCTCTGCCTGGTTCTACCCGCTGCCCGGAACGCTACGCAGGGCAAAAGCGGTTCTCGTCCTCCGTGCTTGCTTTTTCTCAGAAAGAGCCGTGGTGTGCGTTTTCGCCGGAAAACGCGTTTTCGGCCGAAAACGTGTACGTTTGCACTTCCCCGCCACAGGGAAGCTGCTAGCCGGGAATTCTCTGCCTGGTTCTACCCGCTGCCCGGAACGCTACGCAGGGCAAAAGCGGTTCTCGTCCTCCGTGCTTGCTTTTTCTCAGAAAGAGCCGTGGTGTGCGTTTTCGCCGGAAAACGCGTTTTCGGCCGAAAACGTGTACGTTTGCACTTCCCCGCCACAGGGAAGCTGCTAGCCGGGAATTCTCTGCCTGGTTCTACCCGCTGCCCGGAACGCTACGCAGGGCAAAAGCGGTTCTCGTCCTCCGTGCTTGCTTTTTCTCAGAAAGAGCCGTGGTGTGCGTTTTCGCCGGAAAACGCGTTTTCGGCCGAAAACGTGTACGTTTGCACTTCCCCGCCACAGGGAAGCTGCTAGCCGGGAATTCTCTGCCTGGTTCTACCCGCTGCCCGGAACGCTACGCAGGGCAAAAGCGGTTCTCGTCCTCCGTGCTTGCTTTTTCTCAGAAAGAGCCGTGGTGTGCGATTTCGCCGGAAAACGCGTTTTCGGCCGAAAACGTGTACGTTTGCACTTCCCCGCCACAGGGAAGCTGCTAGCCGGGAATTCTCTGCCTGGTTCTACCCGCTGCCCGGAACGCTACGCAGGGCAAAAGCGGTTCTCGTCCTCCGTGCTTGCTTTTTCTCAGAAAGAGCCGTGGTGTGCGTTTTCGCCGGAAAACGCGTTTTCGGCCGAAAACGTGTACGTTTGCACTTCCCCGCCACAGGGAAGCTGCTAGCCGGGAATTCTCTGCCTGGTTCTACCCGCTGCCCGGAACGCTACGCAGGGCAAAAGCGGTTCTCGTCCTCCGTGCTTGCTTTTTCTCAGAAAGAGCCGTGGTGTGCGATTTCGCCGGAAAACGCGTTTTCGGCCGAAAACGTGTACGTTTGCACTTCCCCGCCACAGGGAAGCTGCTAGCCGGGAATTCTCTGCCTGGTTCTACCCGCTGCCCGGAACGCTACGCAGGGCAAAAGCGGTTCTCGTCTCCGTGCTTGCTTTTTCTCAGAAAGAGCCGTGGTGTGCGTTTTCGCCGGAAAACGCGTTTTCGGCCGAAAACGTGTACGTTTGCACTTCCCCGCCACAGGGAAGCTGCTAGCCGGGAATTCTCTGCCTGGTTCTACCCGCTGCCCGGAACGCTACGCAGGGCAAAAGCGGTTCTCGTCCTCCGTGCTTGCTTTTTCTCAGAAAGAGCCGTGGTGTGCGTTTTCGCCGGAAAACGCGTTTTCGGCCGAAAACGTGTACGTTTGCACTTCCCCGCCACAGGGAAGCTGCTAGCCGGGAATTCTCTGCCTGGTTCTACCCGCTGCCCGGAACGCTACGCAGGGCAAAAGCGGTTCTCGTCCTCCGTGCTTGCTTTTTCTCAGAAAGAGCCGTGGTGTGCGTTTTCGCCGGAAAACGCGTTTTCGGCCGAAAACGTGTACGTTTGCACTTCCCCGCCACAGGGAAGCTGCTAGCCGGGAATTCTCTGCCTGGTTCTACCCGCTGCCCGGAACGCTACGCAGGGCAAAAGCGGTTCTCGTCCTCCGTGCTTGCTTTTTCTCAGAAAGAGCCGTGGTGTGCGTTTTCGCCGGAAAACGCGTTTTCGGCCGAAAACGTGTACGTTTGCACTTCCCCGCCACAGGGAAGCTGCTAGCCGGGAATTCTCTGCCTGGTTCTACCCGCTGCCCGGAACGCTACGCAGGGCAAAAGCGGTTCTCGTCCTCCGTGCTTGCTTTTTCTCAGAAAGAGCCGTGGTGTGCGTTTTCGCCGGAAAACGCGTTTTCGGCCGAAAACGTGTACGTTTGCACTTCCCCGCCACAGGGAAGCTGCTAGCCGGGAATTCTCTGCCTGGTTCTACCCGCTGCCCGGAACGCTACGCAGGGCAAAAGCGGTTCTCGTCCTCCGTGCTTGCTTTTTCTCAGAAAGAGCCGTGGTGTGCGTTTTCGCCGGAAAACGCGTTTTCGGCCGAAAACGTGTACGTTTGCACTTCCCCGCCACAGGGAAGCTGCTAGCCGGGAATTCTCTGCCTGGTTCTACCCGCTGCCCGGAACGCTACGCAGGGCAAAAGCGGTTCTCGTCCTCCGTGCTTGCTTTTTCTCAGAAAGAGCCGTGGTGTGCGATTTTCGCCGGAAAACGCGTTTTCGGCCGAAAACGTGTACGTTTGCACTTCCCCGCCACAGGGAAGCTGCTAGCCGGGAATTCTCTGCCTGGTTCTACCCGCTGCCCGGAACGCTACGCAGGGCAAAAGCGGTTCTCGTCCTCCGTGCTTGCTTTTTCTCAGAAAGAGCCGTGGTGTGCGTTTTCGCCGGAAAACGCGTTTTCGGCCGAAAACGTGTACGTTTGCACTTCCCCGCCACAGGGAAGCTGCTAGCCGGGAATTCTCTGCCTGGTTCTACCCGCTGCCCGGAACGCTACGCAGGGCAAAAGCGGTTCTCGTCCTCCGTGCTTGCTTTTTCTCAGAAAGAGCCGTGGTGTGCGTTTTCGCCGGAAAACGCGTTTTCGGCCGAAAACGTGTACGTTTGCACTTCCCCGCCACAGGGAAGCTGCTAGCCGGGAATTCTCTGCCTGGTTCTACCCGCTGCCCGGAACGCTACGCAGGGCAAAAGCGGTTCTCGTCCTCCGTGCTTGCTTTTTCTCAGAAAGAGCCGTGGTGTGCGTTTTCGCCGGAAAACGCGTTTTCGGCCGAAAACGTGTACGTTTGCACTTCCCCGCCACAGGGAAGCTGCTAGCCGGGAATTCTCTGCCTGGTTCTACCCGCTGCCCGGAACGCTACGCAGGGCAAAAGCGGTTCTCGTCCTCCGTGCTTGCTTTTTCTCAGAAAGAGCCGTGGTGTGCGTTTTCGCCGGAAAACGCGTTTTCGGCCGAAAACGTGTACGTTTGCACTTCCCCGCCACAGGGAAGCTGCTAGCCGGGAATTCTCTGCCTGGTTCTACCCGCTGCCCGGAACGCTACGCAGGGCAAAAGCGGTTCTCGTCCTCCGTGCTTGCTTTTTCTCAGAAAGAGCCGTGGTGTGCGTTTTCGCCGGAAAACGCGTTTTCGGCCGAAAACGTGTACGTTTGCACTTCCCCGCCACAGGGAAGCTGCTAGCCGGGAATTCTCTGCCTGGTTCTACCCGCTGCCCGGAACGCTACGGAGGGCAAAAGCGGTTCTCGTCCTCCGTGCTTGCTTTTTCTCAGAAAGAGCCGTGGTGTGCGATTTCGCCGGAAAACGCGTTTTCGGCCGAAAACGTGTACGTTTGCACTTCCCCGCCACAGGGAAGCTGCTAGCCGGGAATTCTCTGCCTGGTTCTACCCGCTGCCCGGAACGCTACGCAGGGCAAAAGCGGTTCTCGTCCTCCGTGCTTGCTTTTTCTCAGAAAGAGCCGTGGTGTGCGATTTCGCCGGAAAACGCGTTTTCGGCCGAAAACGTGTACGTTTGCACTTCCCCGCCACAGGGAAGCTGCTAGCCGGGAATTCTCTGCCTGGTTCTACCCGCTGCCCGGAACGCTACGCAGGGCAAAAGCGGTTCTCGTCCTCCGTGCTTGCTTTTTCTCAGAAAGAGCCGTGGTGTGCGTTTTCGCCGGAAAACGCGTTTTCGGCCGAAAACGTGTACGTTTGCACTTCCCCGCCACAGGGAAGCTGCTAGCCGGGAATTCTCTGCCTGGTTCTACCCGCTGCCCGGAACGCTACGCAGGGCAAAAGCGGTTCTCGTCCTCCGTGCTTGCTTTTTCTCAGAAAGAGCCGTGGTGTGCGTTTTCGCCGGAAAACGCGTTTTCGGCCGAAAACGTGTACGTTTGCACTTCCCCGCCACAGGGAAGCTGCTAGCCGGGAATTCTCTGCCTGGTTCTACCCGCTGCCCGGAACGCTACGCAGGGCAAAAGCGGTTCTCGTCCTCCGTGCTTGCTTTTTCTCAGAAATAGCCGTGGTGTGCGATTTCGCCGGAAAACGCGTTTTCGGCCGAAAACGTGTACGTTTGCACTTCCCCGCCACAGGGAAGCTGCTAGCCGGGAATTCTCTGCCTGGTTCTACCCGCTGCCCGGAACGCTACGCAGGGCAAAAGCGGTTCTCGTCCTCCGTGCTTGCTTTTTCTCAGAAAGAGCCGTGGTGTGCGTTTTCGCCGGAAAACGCGTTTTCGGCAGAAATCGTGTACGTTTGCACTTCCCCGTCACAGGGAAGCTGCTAGCCGGGAATTCTCTGCCTGGTTCTACCCGCTGCCCGGAACGCTACGCAGGGCAAAAGCGGTTCTCGTCCTCCGTGCTTGCTTTTTCTCAGAAAGAGCCGTGGTGTGCGATTTCGCCGGAAAACGCGTTTTCGGCCGAAAACGTGTACGTTTGCACTTCCCCGCCACAGGGAAGCTGCTAGCCGGGAATTCTCTGCCTGGTTCTACCCGCTGCCCGGAACGCTACGCAGGGCAAAAGCGGTTCTCGTCCTCCGTGCTTGCTTTTTCTCAGAAAGAGCCGTGGTGTGCGATTTCGCCGGAAAACGCGTTTTCGGCCGAAAACGTGTACGTTTGCACTTCCCCGCCACAGGGAAGCTGCGAGCCGGGAATTCTCTGCCTGGTTCTACCCGCTGCCCGGAACGCTACGCAGGGCAAAAGCGGTTCTCGTCCTCCGTGCTTACTTTTTCTCAGAAAGAGCCGTGGTGTGCGATTTCGCCGGAAAACGCGTTTTCGGCCGAAAACGTGTACGTTTGCACTTCCCCGCCACAGGGAAGCTGCTAGCCGGGAATTCTCTGCCTGGTTCTACCCGCTGCCCGGAACGCTACGCAGGGCAAAAGCGGTTCTCGTCCTCCGTGCTTGCTTTTTCTCAGAAAGAGCCGTGGTGTGCGTTTTCGCCGGAAAACGTGTTTTCGGCCGAAAACGTGTACGTTTGCACTTCCCCGCCACAGGGAAGCTGCTAGCCGGGAATTCTCTGCCTGGTTCTACCCGCTGCCCGGAACGCTACGCAGGGCAAAAGCGGTTCTCGTCCTCCGTGCTTGCTTTTTCTCAGAAAGAGCCGTGGTGTGCGTTTTCGCCGGAAAACGCGTTTTCGGCCGAAAACGTGTACGTTTGCCCTTCCCCGCCACAGGGAAGCTGCTAGCCGGGAATTCTCTGCCTGGTTCTACCCGCTGCCCGGAACGCTACGCAGGGCAAAAGCGGTTCTCGTCCTCCGTGCTTGCTTTTTCTCAGAAAGAGCCGTGGTGTGCGTTTTCGCCGGAAAACGCGTTTTCGGCCGAAAACGTGTACGTTTGCACTTCCCCGCCACAGGGAAGCTGCTAGCCGGGAATTCTCTGCCTGGTTCTACCCGCTGCCCGGAACGCTACGCAGGGCAAAAGCGGTTCTCGTCCTCCGTGCTTGCTTTTTCTCAGAAAGAGCCGTGGTGTGCGATTTCGCCGGAAAACGCGTTTTCGGCCGAAAACGTGTACGTTTGCACTTCCCCGCCACAGGGAAGCTGCTAGCCGGGAATTCTCTGCCTGGTTCTACCCGCTGCCCGGAACGCTACACAGGGCAAAAGCGGTTCTCGTCCTCCGTGCTTGCTTTTTCTCAGAAAGAGCCGTGGTGTGCGTTTTCGCCGGAAAACGCGTTTTCGGCCGAAAACGTGTACGTTTGCACTTCCCCGCCACAGGGAAGCTGCTAGCCGGGAATTCTCTGCCTGGTTCTACCCGCTGCCCGGAACGCTACGCAGGGCAAAAGCGGTTCTCGTCCTCCGTGCTTGCTTTTTCTCAGAAAGAGCCGTGGTGTGCGATTTCGCCGGAAAACGCGTTTTCGGCCGAAAACGTGTACGTTTGCACTTCCCCGCCACAGGGAAGCTGCTAGCCGGGAATTCTCTGCCTGGTTCTACCCGCTGCCCGGAACGCTACGCAGGGCAAAAGCGGTTCTCGTCCTCCGTGCTTGCTTTTTCTCAGAAAGAGCCGTGGTGTGCGTTTTCGCCGGAAAACGCGTTTTCGGCCGAAAACGTGTACGTTTGCACTTCCCCGCCACAGGGAAGCTGCTAGCCGGGAATTCTCTGCCTGGTTCTACCCGCTGCCCGGAACGCTACGCAGGGCAAAAGCGGTTCTCGTCCTCCGTGCTTGCTTTTTCTCAGAAAGAGCCGTGGTGTGCGATTTCGCCGGAAAACGCGTTTTCGGCCGAAAACGTGTACGTTTGCACTTCCCCGCCACAGGGAAGCTGCTAGCCGGGAATTCTCTGCCTGGTTCTACCCGCTGCCCGGAACGCTACGCAGGGCAAAAGCGGTTCTCGTCCTCCGTGCTTGCTTTTTCTCAGAAAGAGCCGTGGTGTGCGATTTCGCCGGAAAACGCGTTTTCGGCCGAAAACGTGTACGTTTGCACTTCCCCGCCACAGGGAAGCTGCTAGCCGGGAATTCTCTGCCTGGTTCTACCCGCTGCCCGGAACGCTACGCAGGGCAAAAGCGGTTCTCGTCCTCCGTGCTTGCTTTTTCTCAGAAAGAGCCGTGGTGTGCGTTTTCGCCGGAAAACGCGTTTTCGGCAGAAAACGTGTACGTTTGCACTTCCCCGCCACAGGGAAGCTGCTAGCCGGGAATTCTCTGCCTGGTTCTACCCGCTGCCCGGAACGCTACGCAGGGCAAAAGCGGTTCTCGTCCTCCGTGCTTGCTTTTTCTCAGAAAGAGCCGTGGTGTGCGATTTCGCCGGAAAACGCGTTTTCGGCCAAAAACGTGTACGTTTGCACTTCCCCGCCACAGGGAAGCTGCTAGCCGGGAATTCTCTGCCTGGTTCTACCCGCTGCCCGGAACGCTACGCAGGGCAAAAGCGGTTCTCGTCCTCCGTGCTTGCTTTTTCTCAGAAAGAGCCGTGGTGTGCGATTTCGCCGGAAAACGCGTTTTCGGCCGAAAACGTGTACGTTTGCACTTCCCCGCCACAGGGAAGCTGCTAGCCGGGAATTCTCTGCCTGGTTCTACCCGCTGCCCGGAACGCTACGCAGGGCAAAAGCGGTTCTCGTCCTCCGTGCTTGCTTTTTCTCAGAAAGAGCCGTGGTGTGCGTTTTCGCCGGAAAACGCGTTTTCGGCAGAAAACGTGTACGTTTGCACTTCCACGTCACAGGGAAGCTGCTAGCCGGGAATTCTCTGCCTGGTTCTACCCGCTGCCCGGAACGCTACGCAGGGCAAAAGCGGTTCTCGTCCTCCGTGCTTGCTTTTTCTCAGAAAGAGCCGTGGTGTGCGATTTCGCCGGAAAACGCGTTTTCGGCCGAAAACGTGTACGTTTGCACTTCCCCGCCACAGGGAAGCTGCTAGCCGGGAATTCTCTGCCTGGTTCTACCCGCTGCCCGGAACGCTACGCAGGGCAAAAGCGGTTCTCGTCCTCCGTGCTTGCTTTTTCTCAGAAAGAGCCGTGGTGTGCGATTTCGCCGGAAAACGCGTTTTCGGCCGAAAACGTGTACGTTTGCACTTCCCCGCCACAGGGAAGCTGCGAGCCGGGAATTCTCTGCCTGGTTCTACCCGCTGCCCGGAACGCTACGCAGGGCAAAAGCGGTTCTCGTCCTCCGTGCTTACTTTTTCTCAGAAAGAGCCGTGGTGTGCGATTTCGCCGGAAAACGCGTTTTCGGCCGAAAACGTGTACGTTTGCACTTCCCCGCCACAGGGAAGCTGCTAGCCGGGAATTCTCTGCCTGGTTCTACCCGCTGCCCGGAACGCTACGCAGGGCAAAAGCGGTTCTCGTCCTCCGTGCTTGCTTTTTCTCAGAAAGAGCCGTGGTGTGCGTTTTCGCCGGAAAACGCGTTTTCGGCCGAAAAAGTGTACGTTTGCACTTCCCCGCCACAGGGAAGCTGCTAGCCGGGAATTCTCTGCCTGGTTCTACCCGCTGCCCGGACCGCTACGCAGGGCAAAAGCGGTTCTCGTCCTCCGTGCTTGCTTTTTCTCAGAAAGAGCCGTGGTGTGCGTTTTCGCCGGAAAACGCGTTTTCGGCCGAAAACGTGTACGTTTGCACTTCCCCGCCACAGGGAAGCTGCTAGCCGGGAATTCTCTGCCTGGTTCTACCCGCTGCCCGGAACGCTACGCAGGGCAAAAGCGGTTCTCGTCCTCCGTGCTTGCTTTATCTCAGAAAGAGCCGTGGTGTGCGTTTTCGCCGGAAAACGCGTTTTCGGCCGAAAACGTGTACGTTTGCACTTCCCCGCCACAGGGAAGCTGCTAGCCGGGAATTCTCTGCCTGGTTCTACCCGCTGCCCGGAACGCTACGCAGGGCAAAAGCGGTTCTCGTCCTCCGTGCTTGCTTTTTCTCAGAAAGAGCCGTAGTGTGCGATTTCGCCGGAAAACGCGTTTTCGGCCGAAAACGTGTACGTTTGCACTTCCCCGCCACAGGGAAGCTGCTAGCCGGGAATTCTCTGCCTGGTTCTACCCGCTGCCCGCAACGCTACGCAGGGCAAAAGCGGTTCTCGTCCTCCGTACTTGCTTTTTCTCAGAAAGAGCCGTAGTGTGCGATTTCGCCGGAAAACGCGTTTTCGGCCGAAAACGTGTACGTTTGCACTTCCCCGCCACAGGGAAGCTGCTAGCCGGGAATTCTCTGCCTGGTTCTACCCGCTGCCCGGAACGCTACGCAGGGCAAAAGCGGTTCTCGTCCTCCGTGCTTGCTTTTTCTCAGAAAGAGCCGTGGTGTGCGTTTTCGCCGGAAAACGCGTTTTCGGCCGAAAACGTGTACGTTTGCACTTCCCCGCCACAGGGAAGCTGCTAGCCGGGAATTCTCTGCCTGGTTCTACCCGCTGCCCGGAACGCTACGCAGGGCAAAAGCGGCGTTTGCACTCCCCGCCACAGGGAAGTGCTAGCCGGGATTCTCTGCCTGGTTCTACCCGCTGCCCGGAACGCTACGCAAACGTGTACGTTTGCACTTCCCCGCCACAGGGAAGCTGCTAGCCGGGAATTCTCTGCCTGGTTCTACCCGCTGCCCGGAACGCTACGCAGGGCAAAAGCGGTTCTCGTCCTCCGTGCTTGCTTTTTCTCAGAAAGAGCCGTGGTGTGCGTTTTCGCCGGAAAACGCGTTTTCGGCCGAAAACGTGTACGTTTGCACTTCCCCGCCACAGGGAAGCTGCTAGCCGGGAATTCTCTGCCTGGTTCTACCCGCTGCCCGGAACGCTACGCAGGGCAAAAGCGGTTCTCGTCCTCCGTGCTTGCTTTTTCTCAGAAAGAGCCGTGGTGTGCGTTTTCGCCGGAAAACGCGTTTTCGGCCGAAAACGTGTACGTTTGCACTTCCCCGCCACAGGGAAGCTGCTAGCCGGGAATTCTCTGCCTGGTTCTACCCGCTGCCCGGAACGCTACGCAGGGCAAAAGCGGTTCTCGTCCTCCGTGCTTGCTTTTTCTCAGAAAGAGCCGTGGTGTGCGTTTTCGCCGGAAAACGCGTTTTCGGCCGAAAACGTGTACGTTTGCACTTCCCCGCCACAGGGAAGCTGCTAGCCGGGAATTCTCTGCCTGGTTCTACCCGCTGCCCGGAACGCTACGCAGGGCAAAAGCGGTTCTCGTCCTCCGTGCTTGCTTTTTCTCAGAAAGAGCCGTGGTGTGCGTTTTCGCCGGAAAACGCGTTTTCGGCCGAAAACGTGTACGTTTGCACTTCCCCGCCACAGGGAAGCTGCTAGCCGGGAATTCTCTGCCTGGTTCTACCCGCTGCCCGGAACGCTACGCAGGGCAAAAGCGGTTCTCGTCCTCCGTGCTTGCTTTTTCTCAGAAAGAGCCGTGGTGTGCGTTTTCGCCGGAAAACGCGTTTTCGGCCGAAAACGTGTACGTTTGCACTTCCCCGCCACAGGGAAGCTGCTAGCCGGGAATTCTCTGCCTGGTTCTACCCGCTGCCCGGAACGCTACGCAGGGCAAAAGCGGTTCTCGTCCTCCGTGCTTGCTTTTTCTCAGAAAGAGCCGTGGTGTGCGTTTTCGCCGGAAAACGCGTTTTCGGCCGAAAACGTGTACGTTTGCACTTCCCCGCCACAGGGAAGCTGCTAGCCGGGAATTCTCTGCCTGGTTCTACCCGCTGCCCGGAACGCTACGCAGGGCAAAAGCGGTTCTCGTCCTCCGTGCTTGCTTTTTCTCAGAAAGAGCCGTGGTGTGCGTTTTCGCCGGAAAACGCGTTTTCGGCCGAAAACGTGTACGTTTGCACTTCCCCGCCACAGGGAAGCTGCTAGCCGGGAATTCTCTGCCTGGTTCTACCCGCTGCCCGGAACGCTACGCAGGGCAAAAGCGGTTCTCGTCCTCCGTGCTTGCTTTTTCTCAGAAAGAGCCGTGGTGTGCGTTTTCGCCGGAAAACGCGTTTTCGGCCGAAAACGTGTACGTTTGCACTTCCCCGCCACAGGGAAGCTGCTAGCCGGGAATTCTCTGCCTGGTTCTACCCGCTGCCCGGAACGCTACGCAGGGCAAAAGCGGTTCTCGTCCTCCGTGCTTGCTTTTTCTCAGAAAGAGCCGTGGTGTGCGTTTTCGCCGGAAAACGCGTTTTCGGCCGAAAACGTGTACGTTTGCACTTCCCCGCCACAGGGAAGCTGCTAGCCGGGAATTCTCTGCCTGGTTCTACCCGCTGCCCGGAACGCTACGCAGGGCAAAAGCGGTTCTCGTCCTCCGTGCTTGCTTTTTCTCAGAAAGAGCCGTGGTGTGCGTTTTCGCCGGAAAACGCGTTTTCGGCCGAAAACGTGTACGTTTGCACTTCCCCGCCACAGGGAAGCTGCTAGCCGGGAATTCTCTGCCTGGTTCTACCCGCTGCCCGGAACGCTACGCAGGGCAAAAGCGGTTCTCGTCCTCCGTGCTTGCTTTTTCTCAGAAAGAGCCGTGGTGTGCGTTTTCGCCGGAAAACGCGTTTTCGGCCGAAAACGTGTACGTTTGCACTTCCCCGCCACAGGGAAGCTGCTAGCCGGGAATTCTCTGCCTGGTTCTACCCGCTGCCCGGAACGCTACGCAGGGCAAAAGCGGTTCTCGTCCTCCGTGCTTGCTTTTTCTCAGAAAGAGCCGTGGTGTGCGTTTTCGCCGGAAAACGCGTTTTCGGCCGAAAACGTGTACGTTTGCACTTCCCCGCCACAGGGAAGCTGCTAGCCGGGAATTCTCTGCCTGGTTCTACCCGCTGCCCGGAACGCTACGCAGGGCAAAAGCGGTTCTCGTCCTCCGTGCTTGCTTTTTCTCAGAAAGAGCCGTGGTGTGCGTTTTCGCCGGAAAACGCGTTTTCGGCCGAAAACGTGTACGTTTGCACTTCCCCGCCACAGGGAAGCTGCTAGCCGGGAATTCTCTGCCTGGTTCTACCCGCTGCCCGGAACGCTACGCAGGGCAAAAGCGGTTCTCGTCCTCCGTGCTTGCTTTTTCTCAGAAAGAGCCGTGGTGTGCGTTTTCGCCGGAAAACGCGTTTTCGGCCGAAAACGTGTACGTTTGCACTTCCCCGCCACAGGGAAGCTGCTAGCCGGGAATTCTCTGCCTGGTTCTACCCGCTGCCCGGAACGCTACGCAGGGCAAAAGCGGTTCTCGTCCTCCGTGCTTGCTTTTTCTCAGAAAGAGCCGTGGTGTGCGTTTTCGCCGGAAAACGCGTTTTCGGCCGAAAACGTGTACGTTTGCACTTCCCCGCCACAGGGAAGCTGCTAGCCGGGAATTCTCTGCCTGGTTCTACCCGCTGCCCGGAACGCTACGCAGGGCAAAAGCGGTTCTCGTCCTCCGTGCTTGCTTTTTCTCAGAAAGAGCCGTGGTGTGCGTTTTCGCCGGAAAACGCGTTTTCGGCCGAAAACGTGTACGTTTGCACTTCCCCGCCACAGGGAAGCTGCTAGCCGGGAATTCTCTGCCTGGTTCTACCCGCTGCCCGGAACGCTACGCAGGGCAAAAGCGGTTCTCGTCCTCCGTGCTTGCTTTTTCTCAGAAAGAGCCGTGGTGTGCGTTTTCGCCGGAAAACGCGTTTTCGGCCGAAAACGTGTACGTTTGCACTTCCCCGCCACAGGGAAGCTGCTAGCCGGGAATTCTCTGCCTGGTTCTACCCGCTGCCCGGAACGCTACGCAGGGCAAAAGCGGTTCTCGTCCTCCGTGCTTGCTTTTTCTCAGAAAGAGCCGTGGTGTGCGTTTTCGCCGGAAAACGCGTTTTCGGCCGAAAACGTGTACGTTTGCACTTCCCCGCCACAGGGAAGCTGCTAGCCGGGAATTCTCTGCCTGGTTCTACCCGCTGCCCGGAACGCTACGCAGGGCAAAAGCGGTTCTCGTCCTCCGTGCTTGCTTTTTCTCAGAAAGAGCCGTGGTGTGCGTTTTCGCCGGAAAACGCGTTTTCGGCCGAAAACGTGTACGTTTGCACTTCCCCGCCACAGGGAAGCTGCTAGCCGGGAATTCTCTGCCTGGTTCTACCCGCTGCCCGGAACGCTACGCAGGGCAAAAGCGGTTCTCGTCCTCCGTGCTTGCTTTTTCTCAGAAAGAGCCGTGGTGTGCGTTTTCGCCGGAAAACGCGTTTTCGGCCGAAAACGTGTACGTTTGCACTTCCCCGCCACAGGGAAGCTGCTAGCCGGGAATTCTCTGCCTGGTTCTACCCGCTGCCCGGAACGCTACGCAGGGCAAAAGCGGTTCTCGTCCTCCGTGCTTGCTTTTTCTCAGAAAGAGCCGTGGTGTGCGTTTTCGCCGGAAAACGCGTTTTCGGCCGAAAACGTGTACGTTTGCACTTCCCCGCCACAGGGAAGCTGCTAGCCGGGAATTCTCTGCCTGGTTCTACCCGCTGCCCGGAACGCTACGCAGGGCAAAAGCGGTTCTCGTCCTCCGTGCTTGCTTTTTCTCAGAAAGAGCCGTGGTGTGCGTTTTCGCCGGAAAACGCGTTTTCGGCCGAAAACGTGTACGTTTGCACTTCCCCGCCACAGGGAAGCTGCTAGCCGGGAATTCTCTGCCTGGTTCTACCCGCTGCCCGGAACGCTACGCAGGGCAAAAGCGGTTCTCGTCCTCCGTGCTTGCTTTTTCTCAGAAAGAGCCGTGGTGTGCGTTTTCGCCGGAAAACGCGTTTTCGGCCGAAAACGTGTACGTTTGCACTTCCCCGCCACAGGGAAGCTGCTAGCCGGGAATTCTCTGCCTGGTTCTACCCGCTGCCCGGAACGCTACGCAGGGCAAAAGCGGTTCTCGTCCTCCGTGCTTGCTTTTTCTCAGAAAGAGCCGTGGTGTGCGTTTTCGCCGGAAAACGCGTTTTCGGCCGAAAACGTGTACGTTTGCACTTCCCCGCCACAGGGAAGCTGCTAGCCGGGAATTCTCTGCCTGGTTCTACCCGCTGCCCGGAACGCTACGCAGGGCAAAAGCGGTTCTCGTCCTCCGTGCTTGCTTTTTCTCAGAAAGAGCCGTGGTGTGCGTTTTCGCCGGAAAACGCGTTTTCGGCCGAAAACGTGTACGTTTGCACTTCCCCGCCACAGGGAAGCTGCTAGCCGGGAATTCTCTGCCTGGTTCTACCCGCTGCCCGGAACGCTACGCAGGGCAAAAGCGGTTCTCGTCCTCCGTGCTTGCTTTTTCTCAGAAAGAGCCGTGGTGTGCGTTTTCGCCGGAAAACGCGTTTTCGGCCGAAAACGTGTACGTTTGCACTTCCCCGCCACAGGGAAGCTGCTAGCCGGGAATTCTCTGCCTGGTTCTACCCGCTGCCCGGAACGCTACGCAGGGCAAAAGCGGTTCTCGTCCTCCGTGCTTGCTTTTTCTCAGAAAGAGCCGTGGTGTGCGTTTTCGCCGGAAAACGCGTTTTCGGCCGAAAACGTGTACGTTTGCACTTCCCCGCCACAGGGAAGCTGCTAGCCGGGAATTCTCTGCCTGGTTCTACCCGCTGCCCGGAACGCTACGCAGGGCAAAAGCGGTTCTCGTCCTCCGTGCTTGCTTTTTCTCAGAAAGAGCCGTGGTGTGCGTTTTCGCCGGAAAACGCGTTTTCGGCCGAAAACGTGTACGTTTGCACTTCCCCGCCACAGGGAAGCTGCTAGCCGGGAATTCTCTGCCTGGTTCTACCCGCTGCCCGGAACGCTACGCAGGGCAAAAGCGGTTCTCGTCCTCCGTGCTTGCTTTTTCTCAGAAAGAGCCGTGGTGTGCGTTTTCGCCGGAAAACGCGTTTTCGGCCGAAAACGTGTACGTTTGCACTTCCCCGCCACAGGGAAGCTGCTAGCCGGGAATTCTCTGCCTGGTTCTACCCGCTGCCCGGAACGCTACGCAGGGCAAAAGCGGTTCTCGTCCTCCGTGCTTGCTTTTTCTCAGAAAGAGCCGTGGTGTGCGTTTTCGCCGGAAAACGCGTTTTCGGCCGAAAACGTGTACGTTTGCACTTCCCCGCCACAGGGAAGCTGCTAGCCGGGAATTCTCTGCCTGGTTCTACCCGCTGCCCGGAACGCTACGCAGGGCAAAAGCGGTTCTCGTCCTCCGTGCTTGCTTTTTCTCAGAAAGAGCCGTGGTGTGCGTTTTCGCCGGAAAACGCGTTTTCGGCCGAAAACGTGTACGTTTGCACTTCCCCGCCACAGGGAAGCTGCTAGCCGGGAATTCTCTGCCTGGTTCTACCCGCTGCCCGGAACGCTACGCAGGGCAAAAGCGGTTCTCGTCCTCCGTGCTTGCTTTTTCTCAGAAAGAGCCGTGGTGTGCGTTTTCGCCGGAAAACGCGTTTTCGGCCGAAAACGTGTACGTTTGCACTTCCCCGCCACAGGGAAGCTGCTAGCCGGGAATTCTCTGCCTGGTTCTACCCGCTGCCCGGAACGCTACGCAGGGCAAAAGCGGTTCTCGTCCTCCGTGATTGCTTTTTCTCAGAAAGAGCCGTGGTGTGCGTTTTCGCCGGAAAACGCGTTTTCGGCCGAAAACGTGTACGTTTGCACTTCCCCGCCACAGGGAAGCTGCTAGCCGGGAATTCTCTGCCTGGTTCTACCCGCTGCCCGGAACGCTACGCAGGGCAAAAGCGGTTCTCGTCCTCCGTGCTTGCTTTTTCTCAGAAAGAGCCGTGGTGTGCGTTTTCGCCGGAAAACGCGTTTTCGGCCGAAAACGTGTACGTTTGCACTTCCCCGCCACAGGGAAGCTGCTAGCCGGGAATTCTCTGCCTGGTTCTACCCGCTGCCCGGAACGCTACGCAGGGCAAAAGCGGTTCTCGTCCTCCGTGCTTGCTTTTTCTCAGAAAGAGCCGTGGTGTGCGTTTTCGCCGGAAAACGCGTTTTCGGCCGAAAACGTGTACGTTTGCACTTCCCCGCCACAGGGAAGCTGCTAGCCGGGAATTCTCTGCCTGGTTCTACCCGCTGCCCGGAACGCTACGCAGGGCAAAAGCGGTTCTCGTCCTCCGTGCTTGCTTTTTCTCAGAAAGAGCCGTGGTGTGCGTTTTCGCCGGAAAACGCGTTTTCGGCCGAAAACGTGTACGTTTGCACTTCCCCGCCACAGGGAAGCTGCTAGCCGGGAATTCTCTGCCTGGTTCTACCCGCTGCCCGGAACGCTACGCAGGGCAAAAGCGGTTCTCGTCCTCCGTGCTTGCTTTTTCTCAGAAAGAGCCGTGGTGTGCGTTTTCGCCGGAAAACGCGTTTTCGGCCGAAAACGTGTACGTTTGCACTTCCCCGCCACAGGGAAGCTGCTAGCCGGGAATTCTCTGCCTGGTTCTACCCGCTGCCCGGAACGCTACGCAGGGCAAAAGCGGTTCTCGTCCTCCGTGCTTGCTTTTTCTCAGAAAGAGCCGTGGTGTGCGTTTTCGCCGGAAAACGCGTTTTCGGCCGAAAACGTGTACGTTTGCACTTCCCCGCCACAGGGAAGCTGCTAGCCGGGAATTCTCTGCCTGGTTCTACCCGCTGCCCGGAACGCTACGCAGGGCAAAAGCGGTTCTCGTCCTCCGTGCTTGCTTTTTCTCAGAAAGAGCCGTGGTGTGCGTTTTCGCCGGAAAACGCGTTTTCGGCCGAAAACGTGTACGTTTGCACTTCCCCGCCACAGGGAAGCTGCTAGCCGGGAATTCTCTGCCTGGTTCTACCCGCTGCCCGGAACGCTACGCAGGGCAAAAGCGGTTCTCGTCCTCCGTGCTTGCTTTTTCTCAGAAAGAGCCGTGGTGTGCGTTTTCGCCGGAAAACGCGTTTTCGGCCGAAAACGTGTACGTTTGCACTTCCCCGCCACAGGGAAGCTGCTAGCCGGGAATTCTCTGCCTGGTTCTAGCCGCTGCCCGGAACGCTACGCAGGGCAAAAGCGGTTCTCGTCCTCCGTGCTTGCTTTTTCTCAGAAAGAGCCGTGGTGTGCGATTTCGCCGGAAAACGCGTTTTCGGCCGAAAACGTGTACGTTTGCACTTCCCCGCCACAGGGAAGCTGCTAGCCGGGAATTCTCTGCCTGGTTCTACCCGCTGCCCGGAACGCTACGCAGGGCAAAAGCGGTTCTCGTCCTCCGAGCTTGCTTTTTCTCAGAAAGAGCCGTGGTGTGCGTTTTCGCCGGAAAACGCGTTTTCGGCCGAAAACGTGTACGTTTGCACTTCCCCGCCACAGGGAAGCTGCTAGACGGGAATTCTCTGCCTGGTTCTACCCGCTGCCCGGAACGCTACGCAGGGCAAAAGCGGTTCTCGTCCTCCGAGCTTGCTTTTTCTCAGAAAGAGCCGTGGTGTGCGTTTTCGCCGAAAACGCGTTTTCGGCCGAAAACGTGTACGTTTGCACTTCCCCGCCACAGGGAAGCTGCTAGCCGGGAATTCTCTGCCTGGTTCTACCCGCTGCCCGGAACGCTACGCAGGGCAAAAGCGGTTCTCGTCCTCCGTGCTTGCTTTTTCTCAGAAAGAGCCGTGGTGTGCGTTTTCGCCGGAAAACGCGTTTTCGGCCGAAAACGTGTACGTTTGCACATCCCCGCCACAGGGAAGCTGCTAGCCGGGAATTCTCTGCCTGGTTCTACCCGCTGCCCGGAACGCTACGCAGGGCAAAAGCGGTTCTCGTCCTCCGTGCTTGCTTTTTCTCAGAAAGAGCCGTGGTGTGCGTTTTCGCCGGAAAACGCGTTTTCGGCCGAAAACGTGTACGTTTGCACTTCCCCGCCACAGGGAAGCTGCTAGCCGGGAATTCTCTGCCTGGTTCTACCCGCTGCCCGGAACGCTACGCAGGGCAAAAGCGGTTCTCGTCCTCCGTGCTTGCTTTTTCTCAGAAAGAGCCGTGGTGTGTGTTTTCGCCGGAAAACGCGTTTTCGGCCGAAAACGTGTACGTTTGCACTTCCCCGCCACAGGGAAGCTGCTAGCCGGGAATTCTCTGCCTGGTTCTACCCGCTGCCCGGAACGCTACGCAGGGCAAAAGCGGTTCTCGTCCTCCGTGCTTGCTTTTTCTCAGAAAGAGCCGTGGTGTGCGTTTTCGCCGGAAAACGCGTTTTCGGCCGAAAACGTGTACGTTTGCACTTCCCCGCCACAGGGAAGCTGCTAGCCGGGAATTCTCTGCCTGGTTCTACCCGCTGCCCGGAACGCTACGCAGGGCAAAAGCGGTTCTCGTCCTCCGTGCTTGCTTTTTCTCAGAAAGAGCCGTGGTGTGCGTTTTCGCCGGAAAACGCGTTTTCGGCCGAAAACGTGTACGTTTGCACTTCCCCGCCACAGGGAAGCTGCTAGCCGGGAATTCTCTGCCTGGTTCTACCCGCTGCCCGGAACGCTACGCAGGGCAAAAGCGGTTCTCGTCCTCCGTGCTTGCTTTTTCTCAGAAAGAGCCGTGGTGTGCGTTTTCGCCGGAAAACGCGTTTTCGGCCGAAAACGTGTACGTTTGCACTTCCCCGCCACAGGGAAGCTGCTAGCCGGGAATTCTCTGCCTGGTTCTACCCGCTGCCCGGAACGCTACCCAGGGCAAAAGCGGTTATCGTCCTCCGTGCTTGCTTTTTCTCAGAAAGAGCCGTGGTGTGCGTTTTGGCCGGAAAACACGTTTTCGGCCGAAAACGTGTACGTTTGCACTTCCCCGCCACAGGGAAGCTGCTAGCCGGGAATTCTCTGCCTGGTTCTACCCGCTGCCCGGAACGCTACGCAGGGCAAAAGCGGTTCTCGTCCTCCGTGCTTGCTTTTTCTCAGAAAGAGCCGTGGTGTGCGTTTTCGCCGGAAAACGCGTTTTCGGCCGAAAACGTGTACGTTTGCACTTCCCCGCCACAGGGAAGCTGCTAGCCGGGAATTCTCTGCCTGGTTCTACCCGCTGCCCGGAACGCTACGCAGGGCAAAAGCGGTTCTCGTCCTCCGTGCTTGCTTTTTCTCAGGATGAGCCGTGGTGTGCGTTTTCGCCGGAAAACGCGTTTTCGGCCGAAAACGTGTACGTTTGCACTTCCCCGCCACAGGGAAGCTGCTAGCCGGGAATTCTCTGCCTGGTTCTACCCGCTGCCCGGAACGCTACGCAGGGCAAAAGCGGTTCTCGTCCTCCGTGCTTGCTTTTTCTCAGAAAGAGCCGTGGTGTGCGTTTTGGCCGGAAAACGCGTTTTCGGCCGAAAACGTGTACGTTTGCACTTCCCTGCCACAGGGAAGCTGCTAGCCGGGAATTCTCTGCCTGGTTCTACCCGCTGCCCGGAACGCTACGCAGGGCAAAAGCGGTTCTCGTCCTCCGTGCTTGCTTTTTCTCAGAAAGAGCCGTGGTGTGCGTTTTGGCCGGAAAACGCGTTTTCGGCCGAAAACGTGTACGTTTGCACTTCCCCGCCACAGGGAAGCTGCTAGCCGGGAATTCTCTGCCTGGTTCTACCCGCTGCCCGGAACGCTACGCAGGGCAAAAGCGGTTCTCGTCCTCCGTGCTTGCTTTTTCTCAGAAAGAGCCGTGGTGTGCGTTTTGGCCGGAAAACACGTTTTCGGCCGAAAACGTGTACGTTTGCACTTCCCCGCCACAGGGAAGCTGCTAGCCGGGAATTCTCTGCCTGGTTCTACCCGCTGCCCGGAACGCTACGCAGGGCAAAAGCGGTTCTCGTCCTCCGTGCTTGCTTTTTCTCAGAAAGAGCCGTGGTGTGCGTTTTCGCCGGAAAACGCGTTTTCGGCCGAAAACGTGTACGTTTGCACTTCCCCGCCACAGGGAAGCTGCTAGCCGGGAATTCTCTGCCTGGTTCTACCCGCTGCCCGGAACGCTACGCAGGGCAAAAGCGGTTCTCGTCCTCCGTGCTTGCTTTTTCTCAGAAAGAGCCGTGGTGTGCGTTTTCGCCGGAAAACGCGTTTTCGGCCGAAAACGTGTACGTTTGCACTTCCCCGCCACAGGGAAGCTGCTAGCCGGGAATTCTCTGCCTGGTTCTACCCGCTGCCCGGAACGCTACGCAGGGCAAAAGCGGTTCTCGTCCTCCGTGCTTGCTTTTTCTCAGAAAGAGCCGTGGTGTGCGTTTTCGCCGGAAAACGCGTTTTCGGCCGAAAACGTGTACGTTTGCACTTCCCCGCCACAGGGAAGCTGCTAGCCGGGAATTCTCTGCCTGGTTCTACCCGCTGCCCGGAACGCTACGCAGGGCAAAAGCGGTTCTCGTCCTCCGTGCTTGCTTTTTCTCAGAAAGAGCCGTGGTGTGCGTTTTCGCCGGAAAACGCGTTTTCGGCCGAAAACGTGTACGTTTGCACTTCCCCGCCACAGGGAAGCTGCTAGCCGGGAATTCTCTGCCTGGTTCTACCCGCTGCCCGGAACGCTACGCAGGGCAAAAGCGGTTCTCGTCCTCCGTGCTTGCTTTTTCTCAGAAAGAGCCGTGGTGTGCGTTTTCGCCGGAAAACGCGTTTTCGGCCGAAAACGTGTACGTTTGCACTTCCCCGCCACAGGGAAGCTGCTAGCCGGGAATTCTCTGCCTGGTTCTACCCGCTGCCCGGAACGCTACGCAGGGCAAAAGCGGTTCTCGTCCTCCGTGCTTGCTTTTTCTCAGAAAGAGCCGTGGTGTGCGTTTTCGCCGGAAAACGCGTTTTCGGCCGAAAACGTGTACGTTTGCACTTCCCCGCCACAGGGAAGCTGCTAGCCGGGAATTCTCTGCCTGGTTCTACCCGCTGCCCGGAACGCTACGCAGGGCAAAAGCGGTTCTCGTCCTCCGTGCTTGCTTTTTCTCAGAAAGAGCCGTGGTGTGCGTTTTCGCCGGAAAACGCGTTTTCGGCCGAAAACGTGTACGTTTGCACTTCCCCGCCACAGGGAAGCTGCTAGCCGGGAATTCTCTGCCTGGTTCTACCCGCTGCCCGGAACGCTACGCAGGGCAAAAGCGGTTCTCGTCCTCCGTGCTTGCTTTTTCTCAGAAAGAGCCGTGGTGTGCGTTTTCGCCGGAAAACGCGTTTTCGGCCGAAAACGTGTACGTTTGCACTTCCCCGCCACAGGGAAGCTGCTAGCCGGGAATTCTCTGCCTGGTTCTACCCGCTGCCCGGAACGCTACGCAGGGCAAAAGCGGTTCTCGTCCTCCGTGCTTGCTTTTTCTCAGAAAGAGCCGTGGTGTGCGTTTTCGCCGGAAAACGCGTTTTCGGCCGAAAACGTGTACGTTTGCACTTCCCCGCCACAGGGAAGCTGCTAGCCGGGAATTCTCTGCCTGGTTCTACCCGCTGCCCGGAACGCTACGCAGGGCAAAAGCGGTTCTCGTCCTCCGTGCTTGCTTTTTCTCAGAAAGAGCCGTGGTGTGCGTTTTCGCCGGAAAACGCGTTTTCGGCCGAAAACGTGTACGTTTGCACTTCCCCGCCACAGGGAAGCTGCTAGCCGGGAATTCTCTGCCTGGTTCTACCCGCTGCCCGGAACGCTACGCAGGGCAAAAGCGGTTCTCGTCCTCCGTGCTTGCTTTTTCTCAGAAAGAGCCGTGGTGTGCGTTTTCGCCGGAAAACGCGTTTTCGGCCGAAAACGTGTACGTTTGCACTTCCCCGCCACAGGGAAGCTGCTAGCCGGGAATTCTCTGCCTGGTTCTACCCGCTGCCCGGAACGCTACGCAGGGCAAAAGCGGTTCTCGTCCTCCGTGCTTGCTTTTTCTCAGAAAGAGCCGTGGTGTGCGTTTTCGCCGGAAAACGCGTTTTCGGCCGAAAACGTGTACGTTTGCACTTCCCCGCCACAGGGAAGCTGCTAGCCGGGAATTCTCTGCCTGGTTCTACCCGCTGCCCGGAACGCTACGCAGGGCAAAAGCGGTTCTCGTCCTCCGTGCTTGCTTTTTCTCAGAAAGAGCCGTGGTGTGCGTTTTCGCCGGAAAACGCGTTTTCGGCCGAAAACGTGTACGTTTGCACTTCCCCGCCACAGGGAAGCTGCTAGCCGGGAATTCTCTGCCTGGTTCTACCCGCTGCCCGGAACGCTACGCAGGGCAAAAGCGGTTCTCGTCCTCCGTGCTTGCTTTTTCTCAGAAAGAGCCGTGGTGTGCGTTTTCGCCGGAAAACGCGTTTTCGGCCGAAAACGTGTACGTTTGCACTTCCCCGCCACAGGGAAGCTGCTAGCCGGGAATTCTCTGCCTGGTTCTACCCGCTGCCCGGAACGCTACGCAGGGCAAAAGCGGTTCTCGTCCTCCGTGCTTGCTTTTTCTCAGAAAGAGCCGTGGTGTGCGTTTTCGCCGGAAAACGCGTTTTCGGCCGAAAACGTGTACGTTTGCACTTCCCCGCCACAGGGAAGCTGCTAGCCGGGAATTCTCTGCCTGGTTCTACCCGCTGCCCGGAACGCTACGCAGGGCAAAAGCGGTTCTCGTCCTCCGTGCTTGCTTTTTCTCAGAAAGAGCCGTGGTGTGCGTTTTCGCCGGAAAACGCGTTTTCGGCCGAAAACGTGTACGTTTGCACTTCCCCGCCACAGGGAAGCTGCTAGCCGGGAATTCTCTGCCTGGTTCTACCCGCTGCCCGGAACGCTACGCAGGGCAAAAGCGGTTCTCGTCCTCCGTGCTTGCTTTTTCTCAGAAAGAGCCGTGGTGTGCGTTTTCGCCGGAAAACGCGTTTTCGGCCGAAAACGTGTACGTTTGCACTTCCCCGCCACAGGGAAGCTGCTAGCCGGGAATTCTCTGCCTGGTTCTACCCGCTGCCCGGAACGCTACGCAGGGCAAAAGCGGTTCTCGTCCTCCGTGCTTGCTTTTTCTCAGAAAGAGCCGTGGTGTGCGTTTTCGCCGGAAAACGCGTTTTCGGCCGAAAACGTGTACGTTTGCACTTCCCCGCCACAGGGAAGCTGCTAGCCGGGAATTCTCTGCCTGGTTCTACCCGCTGCCCGGAACGCTACGCAGGGCAAAAGCGGTTCTCGTCCTCCGTGCTTGCTTTTTCTCAGAAAGAGCCGTGGTGTGCGTTTTCGCCGGAAAACGCGTTTTCGGCCGAAAACGTGTACGTTTGCACTTCCCCGCCACAGGGAAGCTGCTAGCCGGGAATTCTCTGCCTGGTTCTACCCGCTGCCCGGAACGCTACGCAGGGCAAAAGCGGTTCTCGTCCTCCGTGCTTGCTTTTTCTCAGAAAGAGCCGTGGTGTGCGTTTTCGCCGGAAAACGCGTTTTCGGCCGAAAACGTGTACGTTTGCACTTCCCCGCCACAGGGAAGCTGCTAGCCGGGAATTCTCTGCCTGGTTCTACCCGCTGCCCGGAACGCTACGCAGGGCAAAAGCGGTTCTCGTCCTCCGTGCTTGCTTTTTCTCAGAAAGAGCCGTGGTGTGCGTTTTCGCCGGAAAACGCGTTTTCGGCCGAAAACGTGTACGTTTGCACTTCCCCGCCACAGGGAAGCTGCTAGCCGGGAATTCTCTGCCTGGTTCTACCCGCTGCCCGGAACGCTACGCAGGGCAAAAGCGGTTCTCGTCCTCCGTGCTTGCTTTTTCTCAGAAAGAGCCGTGGTGTGCGTTTTCGCCGGAAAACGCGTTTTCGGCCGAAAACGTGTACGTTTGCACTTCCCCGCCACAGGGAAGCTGCTAGCCGGGAATTCTCTGCCTGGTTCTACCCGCTGCCCGGAACGCTACGCAGGGCAAAAGCGGTTCTCGTCCTCCGTGCTTGCTTTTTCTCAGAAAGAGCCGTGGTGTGCGTTTTCGCCGGAAAACGCGTTTTCGGCCGAAAACGTGTACGTTTGCACTTCCCCGCCACAGGGAAGCTGCTAGCCGGGAATTCTCTGCCTGGTTCTACCCGCTGCCCGGAACGCTACGCAGGGCAAAAGCGGTTCTCGTCCTCCGTGCTTGCTTTTTCTCAGAAAGAGCCGTGGTGTGCGTTTTCGCCGGAAAACGCGTTTTCGGCCGAAAACGTGTACGTTTGCACTTCCCCGCCACAGGGAAGCTGCTAGCCGGGAATTCTCTGCCTGGTTCTACCCGCTGCCCGGAACGCTACGCAGGGCAAAAGCGGTTCTCGTCCTCCGTGCTTGCTTTTTCTCAGAAAGAGCCGTGGTGTGCGTTTTCGCCGGAAAACGCGTTTTCGGCCGAAAACGTGTACGTTTGCACTTCCCCGCCACAGGGAAGCTGCTAGCCGGGAATTCTCTGCCTGGTTCTACCCGCTGCCCGGAACGCTACGCAGGGCAAAAGCGGTTCTCGTCCTCCGTGCTTGCTTTTTCTCAGAAAGAGCCGTGGTGTGCGTTTTCGCCGGAAAACGCGTTTTCGGCCGAAAACGTGTACGTTTGCACTTCCCCGCCACAGGGAAGCTGCTAGCCGGGAATTCTCTGCCTGGTTCTACCCGCTGCCCGGAACGCTACGCAGGGCAAAAGCGGTTCTCGTCCTCCGTGCTTGCTTTTTCTCAGAAAGAGCCGTGGTGTGCGTTTTCGCCGGAAAACGCGTTTTCGGCCGAAAACGTGTACGTTTGCACTTCCCCGCCACAGGGAAGCTGCTAGCCGGGAATTCTCTGCCTGGTTCTACCCGCTGCCCGGAACGCTACGCAGGGCAAAAGCGGTTCTCGTCCTCCGTGCTTGCTTTTTCTCAGAAAGAGCCGTGGTGTGCGTTTTCGCCGGAAAACGCGTTTTCGGCCGAAAACGTGTACGTTTGCACTTCCCCGCCACAGGGAAGCTGCTAGCCGGGAATTCTCTGCCTGGTTCTACCCGCTGCCCGGAACGCTACGCAGGGCAAAAGCGGTTCTCGTCCTCCGTGCTTGCTTTTTCTCAGAAAGAGCCGTGGTGTGCGTTTTCGCCGGAAAACGCGTTTTCGGCCGAAAACGTGTACGTTTGCACTTCCCCGCCACAGGGAAGCTGCTAGCCGGGAATTCTCTGCCTGGTTCTACCCGCTGCCCGGAACGCTACGCAGGGCAAAAGCGGTTCTCGTCCTCCGTGCTTGCTTTTTCTCAGAAAGAGCCGTGGTGTGCGTTTTCGCCGGAAAACGCGTTTTCGGCCGAAAACGTGTACGTTTGCACTTCCCCGCCACAGGGAAGCTGCTAGCCGGGAATTCTCTGCCTGGTTCTACCCGCTGCCCGGAACGCTACGCAGGGCAAAAGCGGTTCTCGTCCTCCGTGCTTGCTTTTTCTCAGAAAGAGCCGTGGTGTGCGTTTTCGCCGGAAAACGCGTTTTCGGCCGAAAACGTGTACGTTTGCACTTCCCCGCCACAGGGAAGCTGCTAGCCGGGAATTCTCTGCCTGGTTCTACCCGCTGCCCGGAACGCTACGCAGGGCAAAAGCGGTTCTCGTCCTCCGTGCTTGCTTTTTCTCAGAAAGAGCCGTGGTGTGCGTTTTCGCCGGAAAACGCGTTTTCGGCCGAAAACGTGTACGTTTGCACTTCCCCGCCACAGGGAAGCTGCTAGCCGGGAATTCTCTGCCTGGTTCTACCCGCTGCCCGGAACGCTACGCAGGGCAAAAGCGGTTCTCGTCCTCCGTGCTTGCTTTTTCTCAGAAAGAGCCGTGGTGTGCGTTTTCGCCGGAAAACGCGTTTTCGGCCGAAAACGTGTACGTTTGCACTTCCCCGCCACAGGGAAGCTGCTAGCCGGGAATTCTCTGCCTGGTTCTACCCGCTGCCCGGAACGCTACGCAGGGCAAAAGCGGTTCTCGTCCTCCGTGCTTGCTTTTTCTCAGAAAGAGCCGTGGTGTGCGTTTTCGCCGGAAAACGCGTTTTCGGCCGAAAACGTGTACGTTTGCACTTCCCCGCCACAGGGAAGCTGCTAGCCGGGAATTCTCTGCCTGGTTCTACCCGCTGCCCGGAACGCTACGCAGGGCAAAAGCGGTTCTCGTCCTCCGTGCTTGCTTTTTCTCAGAAAGAGCCGTGGTGTGCGTTTTCGCCGGAAAACGCGTTTTCGGCCGAAAACGTGTACGTTTGCACTTCCCCGCCACAGGGAAGCTGCTAGCCGGGAATTCTCTGCCTGGTTCTACCCGCTGCCCGGAACGCTACGCAGGGCAAAAGCGGTTCTCGTCCTCCGTGCTTGCTTTTTCTCAGAAAGAGCCGTGGTGTGCGTTTTCGCCGGAAAACGCGTTTTCGGCCGAAAACGTGTACGTTTGCACTTCCCCGCCACAGGGAAGCTGCTAGCCGGGAATTCTCTGCCTGGTTCTACCCGCTGCCCGGAACGCTACGCAGGGCAAAAGCGGTTCTCGTCCTCCGTGCTTGCTTTTTCTCAGAAAGAGCCGTGGTGTGCGTTTTCGCCGGAAAACGCGTTTTCGGCCGAAAACGTGTACGTTTGCACTTCCCCGCCACAGGGAAGCTGCTAGCCGGGAATTCTCTGCCTGGTTCTACCCGCTGCCCGGAACGCTACGCAGGGCAAAAGCGGTTCTCGTCCTCCGTGCTTGCTTTTTCTCAGAAAGAGCCGTGGTGTGCGTTTTCGCCGGAAAACGCGTTTTCGGCCGAAAACGTGTACGTTTGCACTTCCCCGCCACAGGGAAGCTGCTAGCCGGGAATTCTCTGCCTGGTTCTACCCGCTGCCCGGAACGCTACGCAGGGCAAAAGCGGTTCTCGTCCTCCGTGCTTGCTTTTTCTCAGAAAGAGCCGTGGTGTGCGTTTTCGCCGGAAAACGCGTTTTCGGCCGAAAACGTGTACGTTTGCACTTCCCCGCCACAGGGAAGCTGCTAGCCGGGAATTCTCTGCCTGGTTCTACCCGCTGCCCGGAACGCTACGCACTGCAAAAGCGGTTCTCGTCCTCCGTGCTTGCTTTTTCTCAGAAAGAGCCGTGGTGTGCGTTTTCGCCGGAAAACGCGTTTTCGGCCGAAAACGTGTACGTTTGCACTTCCCCGCCACAGGGAAGCTGCTAGCCGGGAATTCTCTGCCTGGTTCTACCCGCTGCCCGGAACGCTACGCAGGGCAAAAGCGGTTCTCGTCCTCCGTGCTTGCTTTTTCTCAGAAAGAGCCGTGGTGTGCGTTTTCGCCGGAAAACGCGTTTTCGGCCGAAAACGTGTACGTTTGCACTTCCCCGCCACAGGGAAGCTGCTAGACGGGAATTCTCTGCCTGGTTCTACCCGCTGCCCGGAACGCTACGCAGGGCAAAAGCGGTTCTCGTCCTCCGTGCTTGCTTTTTCTCAGAAAGAGCCGTGGTGTGCGATTTCGCCGGAAAACGCGTTTTCGGCCGAAAACGTGTACGTTTGCACTTCCCCGCCACAGGGAAGCTGCTAGCCGGGAATTCTCTGCCTGGTTCTACCCGCTGCCCGGAACGCTACGCAGGGCAAAAGCGGTTCTCGTCCTCCGTGCTTGCTTTTTCTCAGAAAGAGCCGTGGTGTGCGTTTTCGCCGGAAAACGCGTTTTCGGCCGAAAACGTGTACGTTTGCACTTCCCCGCCACAGGGAAGCTGCTAGCCGGGAATTCTCTGCCTGGTTCTACCCGCTGCCCGGAACGCTACGCAGGGCAAAAGCGGTTCTCGTCCTCCGTGCTTGCTTTTTCTCAGAAAGAGCCGTGGTGTGCGATTTCGCCGGAAAACGCGTTTTCGGCCGAAAACGTGTACGTTTGCACTTCCCTGCCACAGGGAAGCTGCTAGCCGGGAATTCTCTGCCTGGTTCTACCCGCTGCCCGGAACGCTACGCAGGGCAAAAGCGGTTCTCGTCCTCCGTGCTTGCTTTTTCTCAGAAAGAGCCGTGGTGTGCGTTTTCGCCGGAAAACGCGTTTTCGGCCGAAAACGTGTACGTTTGCACTTCCCCGCCACAGGGAAGCTGCTAGCCGGGAATTCTCTGCCTGGTTCTACCCGCTGCCCGGAACGCTACGCAGGGCAAAAGCGGTTCTCGTCCTCCGTGCTTGCTTTTTCTCAGAAAGAGCCGTGGTGTGCGTTTTCGCCGGAAAACGCGTTTTCGGCCGAAAACGTGTACGTTTGCACTTCCCCGCCACAGGGAAGCTGCTAGCCGGGAATTCTCTGCCTGGTTCTAACCGCTACCCAGAACGCTACGCAGGGCAAAAGCGGTTCTCGTCCTCCGTGCTTGCTTTTTCGCAGAAAGAGCCGCGGTGTGCGTTTTCGCCGGAAAACGCGTTTTCGGCCGAAAACGTGTACGTTTACACTTCCCCGCCACAGGGAAGCTGCTAGCCGGGAATTCTCTGCCTGATTCTACCCGCTGCCCGAAACGCTACGCAGGGCAAAAGCGGTTCTCGTCCTCCGTGCTTGCTTTTTCTCAGAAAGAGCCGTGGTGTGCGTTTTCGCCGGAAAACGCGTTTTCGGCCGAAAACGTGTACGTTTGCACTTCCCCGCCACAGGGAAGCTGCTAGCCGGGAATTCTCTGCCTGGTTCTACCCGCTGCCCGGAACGCTACGCAGGGCAAAAGCGGTTCTCGTCCTCCGTGCTTGCTTTTTCTCAGAAAGAGCCGTGGTGTGCGTTTTCGCCGGAAAACGCGTTTTCGGCCGAAAACGTGTACGTTTGCACTTCCCTGCCACAGGGAAGCTGCTAGCCGGGAATTCTCTGCCTGGTTCTACCCGCTGCCCGGAACGCTACGCAGGGCAAAAGCGGTTCTCGTCCTCCGTGCTTGCTTTTTCTCAGAAAGAGCCGTGGTGTGCGTTTTCGCAGGAAAACGCGTTTTCGGCCGAAAACGTGTACGTTTGCACTTCCCCGCCACAGGGAAGCTGCTAGCCGGGAATTCTCTGCCTGGTTCTACCCGCTGCCCGGAACGCTACGCAGGGCAAAAGCGGTTCTCGTCCTCCGTGCTTGCTTTTTCTCAGAAAGAGCCGTGGTGTGCGTTTTCGCCGGAAAACGCGTTTTCGGCCGAAAACGTGTACGTTTGCACTTCCCCGCCACAGGGAAGCTGCTAGCCGGGAATTCTCTGCCTGGTTCTAACCGCTACCCAGAACGCTACGCAGGGCAAAAGCGGTTCTCGTCCTCCGTGCTTGCTTTTTCGCAGAAAGAGCCGCGGTGTGCGTTTTCGCCGGAAAACGCGTTTTCGGCCGAAAACGTGTACGTTTACACTTCCCCGCCACAGGGAAGCTGCTAGCCGGGAATTCTCTGCCTGGTTCTACCCGCTGCCCGGAACGCTACGCAGGGCAAAAGCGGTTCTCGTCCTCCGTGCTTGCTTTTTCTCAGAAAGATCCGTGGTGTGCGTTTTCGCCGGAAAACGCGTTTTCGGCCGAAAACGTGTACGTTTGCACTTCCCCGCCACAGGGAAGCTGCTAGCCGGGAATTCTCTGCCTGGTTCTACCCGCTGCCCGGAACGCTACGCAGGGCAAAAGCGGTTCTCGTCCTCCGTGCTTGCTTTTTCTCAGAAAGAGCCGTGGTGTGCGTTTTCGCCGGAAAACGCGTTTTCGGCCGAAAACGTGTACGTTTGCACTTCCCCGCCACAGGGAAGCTGCTAGCCGGGAATTCTCTGCCTGGTTCTACCCGCTGCCCGGAACGCTACGCAGGGCAAAAGCGGTTCTCGTCCTCCGTGCTTGCTTTTTCTCAGAAAGAGCCGTGGTGTGCGTTTTCGCCGGAAAACGCGTTTTCGGCCGAAAACGTGTACGTTTGCACTTCCCCGCCACAGGGAAGCTGCTAGCCGGGAATTCTCTGCCTGGTTCTACCCGCTGCCCGGAACGCTACGCAGGGCAAAAGCGGTTCTCGTCCTCCGTGCTTGCTTTTTCTCAGAAAGAGCCGTGGTGTGCGTTTTCGCAGGAAAACGCGTTTTCGGCCGAAAACGTGTACGTTTGCACTTCCCCGCCACAGGGAAGCTGCTAGCCGGGAATTCTCTGCCTGGTTCTACCCGCTGCCCGGAACGCTACGCAGGGCAAAAGCGGTTCTCGTCCTCCGTGCTTGCTTTTTCTCAGAAAGAGCCGTGGTGTGCGATTTCGCCGGAAAACGTGTTTTCGGCCGAAAACGTGTACGTTTGCACTTCCCCGCCACAGGGAAGCTGCTAGCCGGGAATTCTCTGCCTGGTTCTACCCGCTGCCCGGAACGCTACGCAGGGCAAAAGCGGTTCTCGTCCTCCGTGCTTGCTTTTTCTCAGAAAGAGCCGTGGTGTGCGTTTTCGCCGGAAAACGCGTTTTCGGCCGAAAACGTGTACGTTTGCACTTCCCCGCCACAGGGAAGCTGCTAGCCGGGAATTCTCTGCCTGGTTCTACCCGCTGCCCGGAACGCTACGCAGGGCAAAAGCGGTTCTCGTCCTCCGTGCTTGCTTTTTCTCAGAAAGAGCCGTGGTGTGCGTTTTCGCCGGAAAACGCGTTTTCGGCCGAAAACGTGTACGTTTGCACTTCCCCGCCACAGGGAAGCTGCTAGCCGGGAATTCTTTGCCTGGTTCTAACCGCTACCCAGAACGCTACGCAGGGCAAAAGCGGTTCTCGTCCTCCGTGCTTGCTTTTTCGCAGAAAGAGCCGCGGTGTGCGTTTTCGCCGGAAAACGCGTTTTCGGCCGAAAACGTGTACGTTTACACTTCCCCGCCACAGGGAAGCTGCTAGCCGGGAATTCTCTGCCTGGTTCTACCCGCTGCCCGGAACGCTACGCAGGGCAAAAGCGGTTCTCGTCGTCCGTGCTTGCTTTTTCTCAGAAAGAGCCGTGGTGTGCGTTTTCGCCGGAAAACGCGTTTTCGGCCGAAAACGTGTACGTTTGCACTTCCCCGCCACAGGGAAGCTGCTAGCCGGGAATTCTCTGCCTGGTTCTACCCGCTGCCCGGAACGCTACGCAGGGCAAAAGCGGTTCTCGTCCTCCGTGCTTGCTTTTTCTCAGAAAGAGCCGTGGTGTGCGTTTTCGCCGGAAAACGCGTTTTCGGCCGAAAACGTGTACGTTTGCACTTCCCCGCCACAGGGAAGCTGCTAGCCGGGAATTCTCTGCCTGGTTCTACCCGCTGCCCGGAACGCTACGCAGGGCAAAAGCGGTTCTCGTCCTCCGTGCTTGCTTTTTCTCAGAAAGAGCCGTGGTGTGCGTTTTCGCCGGAAAACGCGTTTTCGGCCGAAAACGTGTACGTTTGCACTTCCCCGCCACAGGGAAGCTGCTAGCCGGGAATTCTCTGCCTGGTTCTACCCGCTGCCCGGAACGCTACGCAGGGCAAAAGCGGTTCTCGTCCTCCGTGCTTGCTTTTTCTCAGAAAGAGCCGTGGTGTGCGTTTTCGCCGGAAAACGCGTTTTCGGCCGAAAACGTGTACGTTTGCACTTCCCCGCCACAGGGAAGCTGCTAGCCGGGAATTCTCTGCCTGGTTCTACCCGCTACCCAGAACGCTACGCAGGGCAAAAGCGGTTCTCGTCCTCCGTGCTTGCTTTTTCGCAGAAAGAGCCACGGTGTGCGTTTTCGCCGGAAAACGCGTTTTCGGCCGAAAACGTGTACGTTTACACTTCCCCGCCACAGGGAAGCTGCTAGCCGGGAATTCTCTGCCTGGTTCTACCCGCTGCCCGGAACGCTACGCAGGGCAAAAGCGGTTCTCGTCCTCCGTGCTTGCTTTTTCTCAGAAAGATCCGTGGTGTGCGTTTTCGCCGGAAAACGCGTTTTCGGCCGAAAACGTGTACGTTTGCACTTCCCCGCCACAGGGAAGCTGCTAGCCGGGAATTCTCTGCCTGGTTCTACCCGCTGCCCGGAACGCTACGCAGGGCAAAAGCGGTTCTCGTCCTCCGTGCTTGCTTTTTCTCAGAAAGAGCCGTGGTGTGCGTTTTCACCGGAAAACGCGTTTTCGGCCGAAAACGTGTACGTTTGCACTTCCCCGCCACAGGGAAGCTGCTAGCCGGGAATTCTCTGCCTGGTTCTACCCGCTGCCCGGAACGCTACGCAGGGCAAAAGCGGTTCTCGTCCTCCGTGCTTGCTTTCTCTCAGAAAGAGCCGTGGTGTGCGTTTTCGCCGGAAAACGCGTTTTCGGCCGAAAACGTGTACGTTTGCACTTCCCCGCCACAGGGAAGCTGCTAGCCGGGAATTCTCTGCCTGGTTCTACCCGCTGCCCGGAACGCTACGCAGGGCAAAAGCGGTTCTCGTCCTCCGTGCTTGCTTTCTCTCAGAAAGAGCCGTGGTGTGCGTTTTCGCCGGAAAACGCGTTTTCGGCCGAAAACGTGTACGTTTGCACTTCCCCGCCACAGGGAAGCTGCTAGCCGGGAATTCTCGGCCTGGTTCTACCCGCTGCCCGGAACGCTACGCAGGGCAAAAGCGGTTCTCGTCCTCCGTGCTTGCTTTTTCTCAGAAAGAGCCGTGGTGTGCGTTTTCGCCGGAAAACGCGTTTTCGGCCGAAAACGTGTACGTTTGCACTTCCCCGCCACAGGGAAGCTGCTAGCCGGGAATTCTCTGCCTGGTTCTACCCGCTGCCCGGAACGCTACGCAGGGCAAAAGCGGTTCTCGTCCTCCGTGCTTGCTTTCTCTCAGAAAGAGCCGTGGTGTGCGTTTTCGCCGGAAAACGCGTTTTCGGCCGAAAACGTGTACGTTTGCACTTCCCCGCCACAGGGAAGCTGCTAGCCGGGAATTCTCTGCCTGGTTCTACCCGCTGCCCGGAACGCTACGCAGGGCAAAAGCGGTTCTCGTCCTCCGTGCTTGCTTTTTCTCAGAAAGAGCCGTGGTGTGCGTTTTCGCCGGAAAACGCGTTTTCGGCCGAAAACGTGTACGTTTGCACTTCCCCGCCACAGGGAAGCTGCTAGCCGGGAATTCTCTGCCTGGTTCTACCCGCTGCCCGGAACGCTACGCAGGGCAAAAGCGGTTCTCGTCCTCCGTGCTTGCTTTTTCTCAGAAAGAGCCGTGGTGTGCGTTTTCGCCGGAAAACGCGTTTTCGGCCGAAAACGTGTACGTTTGCACTTCCCCGCCACAGGGAAGCTGCTAGCCGGGAATTCTCTGCCTGGTTCTACCCGCTGCCCGGAACGCTACGCAGGGCAAAAGCGGTTCTCGTCCTCCGTGCTTGCTTTTTCTCAGAAAGAGCCGTGGTGTGCGTTTTCGCCGGAAAACGCGTTTTCGGCCGAAAACGTGTACGTTTGCACTTCCCCGCCACAGGGAAGCTGCTAGCCGGGAATTCTCTGCCTGGTTCTACCCGCTGCCCGGAACGCTACGCAGGGCAAAAGCGGTTCTCGTCCTCCGTGCTTGCTTTTTCTCAGAAAGAGCCGTGGTGTGCGTTTTCGCCGGAAAACGCGTTTTCGGCCGAAAACGTGTACGTTTGCACTTCCCCGCCACAGGGAAGCTGCTAGCCGGGAATTCTCTGCCTGGTTCTACCCGCTGCCCGGAACGCTACGCAGGGCAAAAGCGGTTCTCGTCCTCCGTGCTTGCTTTTTCTCAGAAAGAGCCGTGGTGTGCGTTTTCGCCGGAAAACGCGTTTTCGGCCGAAAACGTGTACGTTTGCACTTCCCCGCCACAGGGAAGCTGCTAGCCGGGAATTCTCTGCCTGGTTCTACCCGCTGCCCGGAACGCTACGCAGGGCAAAAGCGGTTCTCGTCCTCCGTGCTTGCTTTTTCTCAGAAAGAGCCGTGGTGTGCGTTTTCGCCGGAAAACGCGTTTTCGGCCGAAAACGTGTACGTTTGCACTTCCCCGCCACAGGGAAGCTGCTAGCCGGGAATTCTCTGCCTGGTTCTACCCGCTGCCCGGAACGCTACGCAGGGCAAAAGCGGTTCTCGTCCTCCGTGCTTGCTTTTTCTCAGAAAGAGCCGTGGTGTGCGTTTTCGCCGGAAAACGCGTTTTCGGCCGAAAACGTGTACGTTTGCACTTCCCCGCCACAGGGAAGCTGCTAGCCGGGAATTCTCTGCCTGGTTCTACCCGCTGCCCGGAACGCTACGCAGGGCAAAAGCGGTTCTCGTCCTCCGTGCTTGCTTTTTCTCAGAAAGAGCCGTGGTGTGCGTTTTCGCCGGAAAACGCGTTTTCGGCCGAAAACGTGTACGTTTGCACTTCCCCGCCACAGGGAAGCTGCTAGCCGGGAATTCTCTGCCTGGTTCTACCCGCTGCCCGGAACGCTACGCAGGGCAAAAGCGGTTCTCGTCCTCCGTGCTTGCTTTTTCTCAGAAAGAGCCGTGGTGTGCGTTTTCGCCGGAAAACGCGTTTTCGGCCGAAAACGTGTACGTTTGCACTTCCCCGCCACAGGGAAGCTGCTAGCCGGGAATTCTCTGCCTGGTTCTACCCGCTGCCCGGAACGCTACGCAGGGCAAAAGCGGTTCTCGTCCTCCGTGCTTGCTTTTTCTCAGAAAGAGCCGTGGTGTGCGTTTTCGCCGGAAAACGCGTTTTCGGCCGAAAACGTGTACGTTTGCACTTCCCCGCCACAGGGAAGCTGCTAGCCGGGAATTCTCTGCCTGGTTCTACCCGCTGCCCGGAACGCTACGCAGGGCAAAAGCGGTTCTCGTCCTCCGTGCTTGCTTTTTCTCAGAAAGAGCCGTGGTGTGCGTTTTCGCCGGAAAACGCGTTTTCGGCCGAAAACGTGTACGTTTGCACTTCCCCGCCACAGGGAAGCTGCTAGCCGGGAATTCTCTGCCTGGTTCTACCCGCTGCCCGGAACGCTACGCAGGGCAAAAGCGGTTCTCGTCCTCCGTGCTTGCTTTTTCTCAGAAAGAGCCGTGGTGTGCGTTTTCGCCGGAAAACGCGTTTTCGGCCGAAAACGTGTACGTTTGCACTTCCCCGCCACAGGGAAGCTGCTAGCCGGGAATTCTCTGCCTGGTTCTACCCGCTGCCCGGAACGCTACGCAGGGCAAAAGCGGTTCTCGTCCTCCGTGCTTGCTTTTTCTCAGAAAGAGCCGTGGTGTGCGTTTTCGCCGGAAAACGCGTTTTCGGCCGAAAACGTGTACGTTTGCACTTCCCCGCCACAGGGAAGCTGCTAGCCGGGAATTCTCTGCCTGGTTCTACCCGCTGCCCGGAACGCTACGCAGGGCAAAAGCGGTTCTCGTCCTCCGTGCTTGCTTTTTCTCAGAAAGAGCCGTGGTGTGCGTTTTCGCCGGAAAACGCGTTTTCGGCCGAAAACGTGTACGTTTGCACTTCCCCGCCACAGGGAAGCTGCTAGCCGGGAATTCTCTGCCTGGTTCTACCCGCTGCCCGGAACGCTACGCAGGGCAAAAGCGGTTCTCGTCCTCCGTGCTTGCTTTTTCTCAGAAAGAGCCGTGGTGTGCGTTTTCGCCGGAAAACGCGTTTTCGGCCGAAAACGTGTACGTTTGCACTTCCCCGCCACAGGGAAGCTGCTAGCCGGGAATTCTCTGCCTGGTTCTACCCGCTGCCCGGAACGCTACGCAGGGCAAAAGCGGTTCTCGTCCTCCGTGCTTGCTTTTTCTCAGAAAGAGCCGTGGTGTGCGTTTTCGCCGGAAAACGCGTTTTCGGCCGAAAACGTGTACGTTTGCACTTCCCCGCCACAGGGAAGCTGCTAGCCGGGAATTCTCTGCCTGGTTCTACCCGCTGCCCGGAACGCTACGCAGGGCAAAAGCGGTTCTCGTCCTCCGTGCTTGCTTTTTCTCAGAAAGAGCCGTGGTGTGCGTTTTCGCCGGAAAACGCGTTTTCGGCCGAAAACGTGTACGTTTGCACTTCCCCGCCACAGGGAAGCTGCTAGCCGGGAATTCTCTGCCTGGTTCTACCCGCTGCCCGGAACGCTACGCAGGGCAAAAGCGGTTCTCGTCCTCCGTGCTTGCTTTTTCTCAGAAAGAGCCGTGGTGTGCGTTTTCGCCGGAAAACGCGTTTTCGGCCGAAAACGTGTACGTTTGCACTTCCCCGCCACAGGGAAGCTGCTAGCCGGGAATTCTCTGCCTGGTTCTACCCGCTACCCAGAACGCTACGCAGGGCAAAAGCGGTTCTCGTCCTCCGTGCTTGCTTTTTCGCAGAAAGAGCCGCGGTGTGCGTTTTCGCCGGAAAACGCGTTTTCGGCCGAAAACGTGTACGTTTGCACTTCCCCGCCACAGGGAAGCTGCTAGCCGGGAATTCTCTGCCTGGTTCTACCCGCTGCCCGGAACGCTACGCAGGGCAAAAGCGGTTCTCGTCCTCCGTGCTTGCTTTTTCTCAGAAAGAGCCGTGGTGTGCGTTTTCGCCGGAAAACGCGTTTTCGGCCGAAAACGTGTACGTTTGCACTTCCCCGCCACAGGGAAGCTGCTAGCCGGGAATTCTCTGCCTGGTTCTACCCGCTGCCCGGAACGCTACGCAGGGCAAAAGCGGTTCTCGTCCTCCGTGCTTGCTTTTTCTCAGAAAGAGCCGTGGTGTGCGTTTTCGCAGGAAAACGCGTTTTCGGCCGAAAACGTGTACGTTTGCACTTCCCCGCCACAGGGAAGCTGCTAGCCGGGAATTCTCTGCCTGGTTCTACCCGCTGCCCGGAACGCTACGCAGGGCAAAAGCGGTTCTCGTCCTCCGTGCTTGCTTTTTCTCAGAAAGAGCCGTGGTGTGCGTTTTCGCCGGAAAACGCGTTTTCGGCCGAAAACGTGTACGTTTGCACTTCCCCGCCACAGGGAAGCTGCTAGCCGGGAATTCTCTGCCTGGTTCTACCCGCTGCCCGGAACGCTACGCAGGGCAAAAGCGGTTCTCGTCCTCCGTGCTTGCTTTTTCTCAGAAAGAGCCGTGGTGTGCGTTTTCGCCGGAAAACGCGTTTTCGGCCGAAAACGTGTACGTTTGCACTTCCCCGCCACAGGGAAGCTGCTAGCCGGGAATTCTCTGCCTGGTTCTACCCGCTGCCCGGAACGCTACGCAGGGCAACAGCGGTTCTCGTCCTCCGTGCTTGCTTTTTCTCAGAAAGAGCCGTGGTGTGCGTTTTCGCCGGAAAACGCGTTTTCGGCCGAAAACGTGTACGTTTGCACTTCCCCGCCACAGGGAAGCTGCTAGCCGGAATTCTCTGCCTGGTTCTACCCGCTGCCCGGAACGCTACGCAGGGCAAAAGCGGTTCTCGTCCTCCGTGCTTGCTTTTTCTCAGAAAGAGCCGTGGTGTGCGTTTTCGCCGGAAAACGCGTTTTCGGCCGAAAACGTGTACGTTTGCACTTCCCCGCCACAGGGAAGCTGCTAGCCGGGAATTCTCTGCCTGGTTCTACCCGCTGCCCGGAACGCTACGCAGGGCAAAAGCGGTTCTCGTCCTCCGTGCTTGCTTTTTCTCAGAAAGAGCCGTGGTGTGCGTTTTCGCCGGAAAACGCGTTTTCGGCCGAAAACGTGTACGTTTGCACTTCCCCGCCACAGGGAAGCTGCTAGCCGGGAATTCTCTGCCTGGTTCTACCCGCTGCCCGGAACGCTACGCAGGGCAAAAGCGGTTCTCTTCCTCCGTGCTTGCTTTTTCTCAGAAAGAGCCGTGGTGTGCGTTTTCGCCGGAAAACGCGTTTTCGGCCGAAAACGTGTACGTTTGCACTTCCCCGCCACAGGGAAGCTGCTAGCCGGGAATTCTCTGCCTGGTTCTACCCGCTGCCCGGAACGCTACGCAGGGCAAAAGCGGTTCTCTTCCTCCGTGCTTGCTTTTTCTCAGAAAGAGCCGTGGTGTGCGTTTTCGCCGGAAAACGCGTTTTCGGCCGAAAACGTGTACGTTTGCACTTCCCCGCCACAGGGAAGCTGCTAGCCGGGAATTCTCTGCCTGGTTCTACCCGCTGCCCGGAACGCTACGCAGGGCAAAAGCGGTTCTCTTCCTCCGTGCTTGCTTTTTCTCAGAAAGAGCCGTGGTGTGCGTTTTCGCCGGAAAACGCGTTTTCGGCCGAAAACGTGTACGTTTGCACTTCCCCGCCACAGGGAAGCTGCTAGCCGGGAATTCTCTGCCTGGTTCTACCCGCTGCCCGGAACGCTACGCAGGGCAAAAGCGGTTCTCGTCCTCCGTGCTTGCTTTTTCTCAGAAAGAGCCGTGGTGTGCGTTTTCGCCGGAAAACGCGTTTTCGGCCGAAAACGTGTACGTTTGCACTTCCCCGCCACAGGGAAGCTGCTAGCCGGGAATTCTCTGCCTGGTTCTAACCGCTGCCCGGAACGCTACGCAGGGCAACAGCGGTTCTCGTCCTCCGTGCTTGCTTTTTCTCAGAAAGAGAAGTGGTGTGCGTTTTCGCCGGAAAACGCGTTTTCGGCCGAAAACGTGTACGTTTGCACTTCCCCGCCACAGGGAAGCTGCTAGCCGGGAATTCTCTGCCTGGTTCTACCCGCTGCCCGGAACGCTACGCAGGGCAAAAGCGGTTCTCGTCCTCCGTGCTTGCTTTTTCTCAGAAAGAGCCGTGGTGTGCGTTTTCGCCGGAAAACGCGTTTTCGGCCGAAAACGTGTACGTTTGCACTTCCCCGCCACAGGGAAGCTGCTAGCCGGGAATTCTCTGCCTGGTTCTACCCGCTGCCCGGAACGCTACGCAGGGCAAAAGCGGTTCTCGTCCTCCGTGCTTGCTTTTTCTCAGAAAGAGCCGTGGTGTGCGTTTTCGCCGGAAAACGCGTTTTCGGTTGAAAACGTGTACGTTTGCACTTCCCCGCCACAGGGAAGCTGCTAGCCGGGAATTCTCTGCCTGGTTCTACCCGCTGCCCGGAACGCTACGCAGGGCAAAAGCGGTTCTCGTCCTCCGTGCTTGCTTTTTCTCAGAAAGAGCCGTGGTGTGCGTTTTCGCCGGAAAACGCGTTTTCGGCCGAAAACGTGTACGTTTGCACTTCCCCGCCACAGGGAAGCTGCTAGCCGGGAATTCTCTGCCTGGTTCTACCCGCTGCCCGGAACGCTACGCAGGGCAAAAGCGGTTCTCGTCCTCCGTGCTTGCTTTTTCTCAGAAAGAGCCGTGGTGTGCGTTTTCGCCGGAAAACGCGTTTTCGGCCGAAAACGTGTACGTTTGCACTTCCCCGCCACAGGGAAGCTGCTAGCCGGGAATTCTCTGCCTGGTTCTACCCGCTGCCCGGAACGCTACGCAGGGCAAAAGCGGTTCTCGTCCTCCGTGCTTGCTTTTTCTCAGAAAGAGCCGTGGTGTGCGTTTTCGCCGGAAAACGCGTTTTCGGCCGAAAACGTGTACGTTTGCACTTCCCCGCCACAGGGAAGCTGCTAGCCGGGAATTCTCTGCCTGGTTCTACCCGCTGCCCGGAACGCTACGCAGGGCAAAAGCGGTTCTCGTCCTCCGTGCTTGCTTTTTCTCAGAAAGAGCCGTGGTGTGCGTTTTCGCCGGAAAACGCGTTTTCGGCCGAAAACGTGTACGTTTGCACTTCCCCGCCACAGGGAAGCTGCTAGCCGGGAATTCTCTGCCTGGTTCTACCCGCTGCCCGGAACGCTACGCAGGGCAAAAGCGGTTCTCGTCCTCCGTGCTTGCTTTTTCTCAGAAAGAGCCGTGGTGTGCGTTTTCGCCGGAAAACGCGTTTTCGGCCGAAAACGTGTACGTTTGCACTTCCCCGCCACAGGGAAGCTGCTAGCCGGGAATTCTCTGCCTGGTTCTACCCGCTGCCCGGAACGCTACGCAGGGCAAAAGCGGTTCTCGTCCTCCGTGCTTGCTTTTTCTCAGAAAGAGCCGTGGTGTGCGTTTTCGCCGGAAAACGCGTTTTCGGCCGAAAACGTGTACGTTTGCACTTCCCCGCCACAGGGAAGCTGCTAGCCGGGAATTCTCTGCCTGGTTCTACCCGCTGCCCGGAACGCTACGCAGGGCAAAAGCGGTTCTCGTCCTCCGTGCTTGCTTTTTCTCAGAAAGAGCCGTGGTGTGCGTTTTCGCCGGAAAACGCGTTTTCGGCCGAAAACGTGTACGTTTGCACTTCCCCGCCACAGGGAAGCTGCTAGCCGGGAATTCTCTGCCTGGTTCTACCCGCTGCCCGGAACGCTACGCAGGGCAAAAGCGGTTCTCGTCCTCCGTGCTTGCTTTTTCTCAGAAAGAGCCGTGGTGTGCGTTTTCGCCGGAAAACGCGTTTTCGGCCGAAAACGTGTACGTTTGCACTTCCCCGCCACAGGGAAGCTGCTAGCCGGGAATTCTCTGCCTGGTTCTACCCGCTGCCCGGAACGCTACGCAGGGCAAAAGCGGTTCTCGTCCTCCGTGCTTGCTTTTTCTCAGAAAGAGCCGTGGTGTGCGTTTTCGCCGGAAAACGCGTTTTCGGCCGAAAACGTGTACGTTTGCACTTCCCCGCCACAGGGAAGCTGCTAGCCGGGAATTCTCTGCCTGGTTCTACCCGCTGCCCGGAACGCTACGCAGGGCAAAAGCGGTTCTCGTCCTCCGTGCTTGCTTTTTCTCAGAAAGAGCCGTGGTGTGCGTTTTCGCCGGAAAACGCGTTTTCGGCCGAAAACGTGTACGTTTGCACTTCCCCGCCACAGGGAAGCTGCTAGCCGGGAATTCTCTGCCTGGTTCTACCCGCTGCCCGGAACGCTACGCAGGGCAAAAGCGGTTCTCGTCCTCCGTGCTTGCTTTTTCTCAGAAAGAGCCGTGGTGTGCGTTTTCGCCGGAAAACGCGTTTTCGGCCGAAAACGTGTACGTTTGCACTTCCCCGCCACAGGGAAGCTGCTAGCCGGGAATTCTCTGCCTGGTTCTACCCGCTGCCCGGAACGCTACGCAGGGCAAAAGCGGTTCTCGTCCTCCGTGCTTGCTTTTTCTCAGAAAGAGCCGTGGTGTGCGTTTTCGCCGGAAAACGCGTTTTCGGCCGAAAACGTGTACGTTTGCACTTCCCCGCCACAGGGAAGCTGCTAGCCGGGAATTCTCTGCCTGGTTCTACCCGCTGCCCGGAACGCTACGCAGGGCAAAAGCGGTTCTCGTCCTCCGTGCTTGCTTTTTCTCAGAAAGAGCCGTGGTGTGCGTTTTCGCCGGAAAACGCGTTTTCGGCCGAAAACGTGTACGTTTGCACTTCCCCGCCACAGGGAAGCTGCTAGCCGGGAATTCTCTGCCTGGTTCTACCCGCTGCCCGGAACGCTACGCAGGGCAAAAGCGGTTCTCGTCCTCCGTGCTTGCTTTTTCTCAGAAAGAGCCGTGGTGTGCGTTTTCGCCGGAAAACGCGTTTTCGGCCGAAAACGTGTACGTTTGCACTTCCCCGCCACAGGGAAGCTGCTAGCCGGGAATTCTCTGCCTGGTTCTACCCGCTGCCCGGAACGCTACGCAGGGCAAAAGCGGTTCTCGTCCTCCGTGCTTGCTTTTTCTCAGAAAGAGCCGTGGTGTGCGTTTTCGCCGGAAAACGCGTTTTCGGCCGAAAACGTGTACGTTTGCACTTCCCCGCCACAGGGAAGCTGCTAGCCGGGAATTCTCTGCCTGGTTCTACCCGCTGCCCGGAACGCTACGCAGGGCAAAAGCGGTTCTCGTCCTCCGTGCTTGCTTTTTCTCAGAAAGAGCCGTGGTGTGCGTTTTCGCCGGAAAACGCGTTTTCGGCCGAAAACGTGTACGTTTGCACTTCCCCGCCACAGGGAAGCTGCTAGCCGGGAATTCTCTGCCTGGTTCTACCCGCTGCCCGGAACGCTACGCAGGGCAAAAGCGGTTCTCGTCCTCCGTGCTTGCTTTTTCTCAGAAAGAGCCGTGGTGTGCGTTTTCGCCGGAAAACGCGTTTTCGGCCGAAAACGTGTACGTTTGCACTTCCCCGCCACAGGGAAGCTGCTAGCCGGGAATTCTCTGCCTGGTTCTACCCGCTGCCCGGAACGCTACGCAGGGCAAAAGCGGTTCTCGTCCTCCGTGCTTGCTTTTTCTCAGAAAGAGCCGTGGTGTGCGTTTTCGCCGGAAAACGCGTTTTCGGCCGAAAACGTGTACGTTTGCACTTCCCCGCCACAGGGAAGCTGCTAGCCGGGAATTCTCTGCCTGGTTCTACCCGCTGCCCGGAACGCTACGCAGGGCAAAAGCGGTTCTCGTCCTCCGTGCTTGCTTTTTCTCAGAAAGAGCCGTGGTGTGCGTTTTCGCCGGAAAACGCGTTTTCGGCCGAAAACGTGTACGTTTGCACTTCCCCGCCACAGGGAAGCTGCTAGCCGGGAATTCTCTGCCTGGTTCTACCCGCTGCCCGGAACGCTACGCAGGGCAAAAGCGGTTCTCGTCCTCCGTGCTTGCTTTTTCTCAGAAAGAGCCGTGGTGTGCGTTTTCGCCGGAAAACGCGTTTTCGGCCGAAAACGTGTACGTTTGCACTTCCCCGCCACAGGGAAGCTGCTAGCCGGGAATTCTCTGCCTGGTTCTACCCGCTGCCCGGAACGCTACGCAGGGCAAAAGCGGTTCTCGTCCTCCGTGCTTGCTTTTTCTCAGAAAGAGCCGTGGTGTGCGTTTTCGCCGGAAAACGCGTTTTCGGCCGAAAACGTGTACGTTTGCACTTCCCCGCCACAGGGAAGCTGCTAGCCGGGAATTCTCTGCCTGGTTCTACCCGCTGCCCGGAACGCTACGCAGGGCAAAAGCGGTTCTCGTCCTCCGTGCTTGCTTTTTCTCAGAAAGAGCCGTGGTGTGCGTTTTCGCCGGAAAACGCGTTTTCGGCCGAAAACGTGTACGTTTGCACTTCCCCGCCACAGGGAAGCTGCTAGCCGGGAATTCTCTGCCTGGTTCTACCCGCTGCCCGGAACGCTACGCAGGGCAAAAGCGGTTCTCGTCCTCCGTGCTTGCTTTTTCTCAGAAAGAGCCGTGGTGTGCGTTTTCGCCGGAAAACGCGTTTTCGGCCGAAAACGTGTACGTTTGCACTTCCCCGCCACAGGGAAGCTGCTAGCCGGGAATTCTCTGCCTGGTTCTACCCGCTGCCCGGAACGCTACGCAGGGCAAAAGCGGTTCTCGTCCTCCGTGCTTGCTTTTTCTCAGAAAGAGCCGTGGTGTGCGTTTTCGCCGGAAAACGCGTTTTCGGCCGAAAACGTGTACGTTTGCACTTCCCCGCCACAGGGAAGCTGCTAGCCGGGAATTCTCTGCCTGGTTCTACCCGCTGCCCGGAACGCTACGCAGGGCAAAAGCGGTTCTCGTCCTCCGTGCTTGCTTTTTCTCAGAAAGAGCCGTGGTGTGCGTTTTCGCCGGAAAACGCGTTTTCGGCCGAAAACGTGTACGTTTGCACTTCCCCGCCACAGGGAAGCTGCTAGCCGGGAATTCTCTGCCTGGTTCTACCCGCTGCCCGGAACGCTACGCAGGGCAAAAGCGGTTCTCGTCCTCCGTGCTTGCTTTTTCTCAGAAAGAGCCGTGGTGTGCGTTTTCGCCGGAAAACGCGTTTTCGGCCGAAAACGTGTACGTTTGCACTTCCCCGCCACAGGGAAGCTGCTAGCCGGGAATTCTCTGCCTGGTTCTACCCGCTGCCCGGAACGCTACGCAGGGCAAAAGCGGTTCTCGTCCTCCGTGCTTGCTTTTTCTCAGAAAGAGCCGTGGTGTGCGTTTTCGCCGGAAAACGCGTTTTCGGCCGAAAACGTGTACGTTTGCACTTCCCCGCCACAGGGAAGCTGCTAGCCGGGAATTCTCTGCCTGGTTCTACCCGCTGCCCGGAACGCTACGCAGGGCAAAAGCGGTTCTCGTCCTCCGTGCTTGCTTTTTCTCAGAAAGAGCCGTGGTGTGCGTTTTCGCCGGAAAACGCGTTTTCGGCCGAAAACGTGTACGTTTGCACTTCCCCGCCACAGGGAAGCTGCTAGCCGGGAATTCTCTGCCTGGTTCTACCCGCTGCCCGGAACGCTACGCAGGGCAAAAGCGGTTCTCGTCCTCCGTGCTTGCTTTTTCTCAGAAAGAGCCGTGGTGTGCGTTTTCGCCGGAAAACGCGTTTTCGGCCGAAAACGTGTACGTTTGCACTTCCCCGCCACAGGGAAGCTGCTAGCCGGGAATTCTCTGCCTGGTTCTACCCGCTGCCCGGAACGCTACGCAGGGCAAAAGCGGTTCTCGTCCTCCGTGCTTGCTTTTTCTCAGAAAGAGCCGTGGTGTGCGTTTTCGCCGGAAAACGCGTTTTCGGCCGAAAACGTGTACGTTTGCACTTCCCCGCCACAGGGAAGCTGCTAGCCGGGAATTCTCTGCCTGGTTCTACCCGCTGCCCGGAACGCTACGCAGGGCAAAAGCGGTTCTCGTCCTCCGTGCTTGCTTTTTCTCAGAAAGAGCCGTGGTGTGCGTTTTCGCCGGAAAACGCGTTTTCGGCCGAAAACGTGTACGTTTGCACTTCCCCGCCACAGGGAAGCTGCTAGCCGGGAATTCTCTGCCTGGTTCTACCCGCTGCCCGGAACGCTACGCAGGGCAAAAGCGGTTCTCGTCCTCCGTGCTTGCTTTTTCTCAGAAAGAGCCGTGGTGTGCGTTTTCGCCGGAAAACGCGTTTTCGGCCGAAAACGTGTACGTTTGCACTTCCCCGCCACAGGGAAGCTGCTAGCCGGGAATTCTCTGCCTGGTTCTACCCGCTGCCCGGAACGCTACGCAGGGCAAAAGCGGTTCTCGTCCTCCGTGCTTGCTTTTTCTCAGAAAGAGCCGTGGTGTGCGTTTTCGCCGGAAAACGCGTTTTCGGCCGAAAACGTGTACGTTTGCACTTCCCCGCCACAGGGAAGCTGCTAGCCGGGAATTCTCTGCCTGGTTCTACCCGCTGCCCGGAACGCTACGCAGGGCAAAAGCGGTTCTCGTCCTCCGTGCTTGCTTTTTCTCAGAAAGAGCCGTGGTGTGCGTTTTCGCCGGAAAACGCGTTTTCGGCCGAAAACGTGTACGTTTGCACTTCCCCGCCACAGGGAAGCTGCTAGCCGGGAATTCTCTGCCTGGTTCTACCCGCTGCCCGGAACGCTACGCAGGGCAAAAGCGGTTCTCGTCCTCCGTGCTTGCTTTTTCTCAGAAAGAGCCGTGGTGTGCGTTTTCGCCGGAAAACGCGTTTTCGGCCGAAAACGTGTACGTTTGCACTTCCCCGCCACAGGGAAGCTGCTAGCCGGGAATTCTCTGCCTGGTTCTACCCGCTGCCCGGAACGCTACGCAGGGCAAAAGCGGTTCTCGTCCTCCGTGCTTGCTTTTTCTCAGAAAGAGCCGTGGTGTGCGTTTTCGCCGGAAAACGCGTTTTCGGCCGAAAACGTGTACGTTTGCACTTCCCCGCCACAGGGAAGCTGCTAGCCGGGAATTCTCTGCCTGGTTCTACCCGCTGCCCGGAACGCTACGCAGGGCAAAAGCGGTTCTCGTCCTCCGTGCTTGCTTTTTCTCAGAAAGAGCCGTGGTGTGCGTTTTCGCCGGAAAACGCGTTTTCGGCCGAAAACGTGTACGTTTGCACTTCCCCGCCACAGGGAAGCTGCTAGCCGGGAATTCTCTGCCTGGTTCTACCCGCTGCCCGGAACGCTACGCAGGGCAAAAGCGGTTCTCGTCCTCCGTGCTTGCTTTTTCTCAGAAAGAGCCGTGGTGTGCGTTTTCGCCGGAAAACGCGTTTTCGGCCGAAAACGTGTACGTTTGCACTTCCCCGCCACAGGGAAACCGCTAGCCGGGAATTCTCTGCCTGGTTCTACCCGCTGCCCGGAACGCTACGCAGGGCAAAAGCGGTTCTCGTCCTCCGTGCTTGCTTTTTCTCAGAAAGAGCCGTGGTGTGCGTTTTCGCCGGAAAACGCGTTTTCGGCCGAAAACGTGTACGTTTGCACTTCCCCGCCACAGGGAAGCTGCTAGCCGGGAATTCTCTGCCTGGTTCTACCCGCTGCCCGGAACGCTACGCAGGGCAACAGCGGTTCTCGTCCTCCGTGCTTGCTTTTTCTCAGAAAGAGCCGTGGTGTGCGTTTTCGCCGGAAAACGCGTTTTCGGCCGAAAACGTGTACGTTTGCACTTCCCCGCCACAGGGAAGCTGCTAGCCGGGAATTCTCTGCCTGGTTCTACCCGCTGCCCGGAACGCTACGCAGGGCAAAAGCGGTTCTCGTCCTCCGTGCTTGCTTTTTCTCAGAAAGAGCCGTGGTGTGCGTTTTCGCCGGAAAACGCGTTTTCGGCCGAAAACGTGTACGTTTGCACTTCCCCGCCACAGGGAAGCTGCTAGCCGGGAATTCTCTGCCTGGTTCTACCCGCTGCCCGGAACGCTACGCAGGGCAAAAGCGGTTCTCGTCCTCCGTGCTTGCTTTTTCTCAGAAAGAGCCGTGGTGTGCGTTTTCGCCGGAAAACGCGTTTTCGGCCGAAAACGTGTACGTTTGCACTTCCCCGCCACAGGGAAGCTGCTAGCCGGGAATTCTCTGCCTGGTTCTACCCGCTGCCCGGAACGCTACGCAGGGCAAAAGCGGTTCTCGTCCTCCGTGCTTGCTTTTTCTCAGAAAGAGCCGTGGTGTGCGTTTTCGCCGGAAAACGCGTTTTCGGCCGAAAACGTGTACGTTTGCACTTCCCCGCCACAGGGAAGCTGCTAGCCGGGAATTCTCTGCCTGGTTCTACCCGCTGCCCGGAACGCTACGCAGGGCAAAAGCGGTTCTCGTCCTCCGTGCTTGCTTTTTCTCAGAAAGAGCCGTGGTGTGCGTTTTCGCCGGAAAACGCGTTTTCGGCCGAAAACGTGTACGTTTGCACTTCCCCGCCACAGGGAAGCTGCTAGCCGGGAATTCTCTGCCTGGTTCTACCCGCTGCCCGGAACGCTACGCAGGGCAAAAGCGGTTCTCGTCCTCCGTGCTTGCTTTTTCTCAGAAAGAGCCGTGGTGTGCGTTTTCGCCGGAAAACGCGTTTTCGGCCGAAAACGTGTACGTTTGCACTTCCCCGCCACAGGGAAGCTGCTAGCCGGGAATTCTCTGCCTGGTTCTACCCGCTGCCCGGAACGCTACGCAGGGCAAAAGCGGTTCTCGTCCTCCGTGCTTGCTTTTTCTCAGAAAGAGCCGTGGTGTGCGTTTTCGCCGGAAAACGCGTTTTCGGCCGAAAACGTGTACGTTTGCACTTCCCCGCCACAGGGAAGCTGCTAGCCGGGAATTCTCTGCCTGGTTCTACCCGCTGCCCGGAACGCTACGCAGGGCAAAAGCGGTTCTCGTCCTCCGTGCTTGCTTTTTCTCAGAAAGAGCCGTGGTGTGCGTTTTCGCCGGAAAACGCGTTTTCGGCCGAAAACGTGTACGTTTGCACTTCCCCGCCACAGGGAAGCTGCTAGCCGGGAATTCTCTGCCTGGTTCTACCCGCTGCCCGGAACGCTACGCAGGGCAAAAGCGGTTCTCGTCCTCCGTGCTTGCTTTTTCTCAGAAAGAGCCGTGGTGTGCGTTTTCGCCGGAAAACGCGTTTTCGGCCGAAAACGTGTACGTTTGCACTTCCCCGCCACAGGGAAGCTGCTAGCCGGGAATTCTCTGCCTGGTTCTACCCGCTGCCCGGAACGCTACGTAGGGAAAAAGCGGTTCTCTTCCTCCGTGCTTGCTTTTTCTCAGAAAGAGCCGTGGTGTGCGTTTTCGCCGGAAAACGCGTTTTCGGCCGAAAACGTGTACG